>NC_142759.1:46765805-46870022 GCF_054948205.1 Urtica dioica subsp. dioica | reverse complement strand
TCTATAGTCTTTAGTCCTTAAACAAACCTAAATACATATGAAGAGACAAATGTAGATTTGCATGAACAAACTCTTCATGGTTTGCTTAAAACAATATATTCGCAATCTAAGGATCAAAGGACTATTGATCTCAGTACGCTTGTTAGGAGAATCTATGATGTCTGGTTATAGGACATTGAGAGTTGGAGACTATAAAATTCTTCTAGGTATCTTATGAAGATACTGAATTGACCAGTACACTTCTAGAGACAGAATAAGAACAAACCATTTAATCACTTATGTCTCGAAGTCACTACGTATGAATTGCATCATGCTTACCTTTATCCTGAAATGAGACATGTCATTTCATAGCATACGTATTCTCATTTGAGAAAGTCAGAGTTCAGATTCACTATGTCATTCTGAACAAGACTTATTGGTGAAGTACTAAGTTATGAAGATGTCATGAGTAACTTTGTGAAGATCTCATAGATATGGAATTCATGTACAAGATTGCTTAAATGCAATGTATATCACCTAATGTTTTGTTCCTTGGAATGTGAATAAATGAACTGGCCAGTGTCCAAATTGAGTCATGACTCTTTTGGATGAATCAATGTGACTTGTTAGCTCCTCGTCAATACATTGTTTCTAACTTATTCACAAGCGACAAAGGAGTTGAGGAAATAACAACCAGAAGGGTAAAATTGTAATTTTGTAAATCCCGACTAGCTGATGATATTCATGAAAGGTAAACATAGATAATATTCAGTGGATCCACTCATCACAATTAAGTTGAATTCTTGAGTAGAAAATAAATTCATTTGAACCGAGAGATTCTCAGTGTCAACTCTTTAGTGGAGTCAGTTGACATTAAGCTAAACTTGGAAAAGGTTTGTGAACTTTTGAGTCCAAGTATGTTAGCTCATGCTTTGTTCATTTAGATCCATGAGGGACGGTTCTCTCCAAGCCTCTTCAATAGGTTCACTACCTACTTGTGAATCTTGCATAGAAGGAAAAATGATTAAGCGACCTTTCTCCGATAAGGGTCGAAGAGCCACTGAGTTGCTGGAACTTGTACATTCTGATGTATGTGGTCCGCTCAGTACATAGGCACGGGGAGGATACGAATACTTCGTTACCTTCACCGATGATTACTCAAGATACGGTTTTGTCTATTTGCTCAAACACAAATTCGAGACCTTTAACGTATTTAAGGTCTTTTGGGCTTTAGTGGAAAAGCAAACTGGCAAACAGATCAAAACCCTTCGATCCGATCGATGTGGTGAGTATATGTCTGGAGAGTTCGATGACTTTCTTAAAGAAGAAGGTATCGCTTTTCCACTTACATCACCTGGCACACCTCAAAAAAACGGGGTGTCAGAGAGAAGGAACATAACTCTAATGGAGATGGTTAGATCAATGATGAGTTACTCATCACTCCCTATTTCCTTTTGGGGATATGCCCTCGAAACAGTCGCATATATTCCGAACCAAGTTCCATCTAAAATGGTTCCTTGTACCCCTTATGAACGATGGATTGGCCGTAAAGTAAACCTAGGCCGCATCAAAATTTGGGGTTGCCTTGTACACGTGCTGAGGCAAAAGACTAGCAAGTTGGCTAGTAGGTCAGAATTGTGTCTGTCCGTTGGATATCCAAAGGAAAAAAAAAGGTTTCACATTCTATAGTCCCGTGGACGACAAGACTTTCGTTAGCACGAATGCTCGTTTCCTTGAGGATGACTTCATGAAAAATGTAAAACCTAGAAGCAAAATTGTGCTTGAAGAAAAGTTGTGTGAGGAAGTTTCTACCTCACCTATAAGAACTGTTCTTACCCCAACTGAAACACAACCAAACTCATCAGAACCTCGTCAAGTAGTACTTCGACGTAGTGGGAGGGCTTCTCAAAAGCCTGACAGGCATGTCTTATGGAGACACTCTCGTAGCCGTCTCTGACATGGATGATTATGTTTCCTATAGCCAAGCGATGGCTTGTTCTGAATCAAACCTTTGGCTTGACGCCATGAAAGTTGAAATGCACTCGATGTATGTCAAGAAAGTCTGGAAACTTATAGACCTCTCCGAAGGGAATAAACCCGTAGGGTGTAAGTGGATATACAAGAAGAAAAGGGGTCCGGATGGGAACATCGAGACGTTCAAAGCACGACTAGTGGCTAAGGGTTACCCCAAGAAAGAAGGGATTGACTATGAAGAAACCTTCTCACCAGTCACGATGCTTAAATCCATCCGCATACTTCTATCCATAGCTACAGCTCTCGATTATGAGATCTGGCAAATGGATGTCAAGACTGCCTTCCTAAATGGCAATCTTGACGAGTGCATTTATATGGCTTAACCAGACGGTTTCATGGAAGAAGGTCAAGAGACCAAGGTTTGTGAGTTTCTTAAGTCCATTTATGTATTAAAGTAAGAATCTAGGTCATGGAATATAAGATTCGATGAAATTGTGAAAAGCTTCGGTTTTGAGCAGTCAATAGATGAGCCATGTGTTTACAAGTTAATACATGAAGGCAAAGTTGTGTTTCCGGTACTGTATGTCGATGATATATTACTCATAGGTAATGATGTGGGTAAATTATCTGAGGTTAAGGTCTGGCTAGCAAAGCAATTCGATATGAAGGATCTAGGAGAAGCCATGTACATTCTGGGGATCCAAATCATTCGAGATCGGAAAAACCGGACCCTGTCGCTCTCTCAAGCATCTTATATTGATAAGGTGATGGATCGCTTCTCGATGCAAGACTCCAAGAAGGGCCAAACACCCTTTTGACATGGAGTCTCACTCTCTAAGGAAAAGTCTCCCAAGACTGCACAAGAGATTGAAGACATGAGAAAAATTCCTTACGCCTCAGCCGTAGGAAGTCTCATGTATGCTATGCTTTGCACTAGACCTGATATAAGCTTCGCAGTTGGCGTAGTTAGCCGTTTTCAATCCAACCCTGGACCCGAGCACTGGATTGCTGTTAAGCATGTTCTTAAGTATCTTCCGAGAACTAGGAACTTGATACTTACATATTCAGGTACTGACCTGACTATGACGGGATATACCGACTCCGATTTTCAAGCGGATAAGGATTCCAAGAAATCCACTTCGGGATCTGTGTTCATCCTTAATGGTGGAGCGGTTGTGTGGATGAGTATTAAGCAATCTTGCATTGCTGACTCCACAATGGAAGCAGAATTATGGCTCCTTGTGAAGCATCCAAAGAGGCTGTATGGCTTAGAAAATTCCTTAAGTATTTGGAAGTCGTTCCAAACGTCGACGAGCCCATGACCCTTTATTGTGATAACAGTGAGGCTGTCGCTAACTCAAAGGAACCTCGAAGCCATAAGCGCTCTAAACATATTGAGAAGAAATACCATTTGATTCGAGAGATTGTGCAGCGCGGAGACATGGTGTTGAAGAAAATCTCAATGGTGGACAACCAGACAGATCTATTCACCAAGGCCCTAGCGAACAAGGTCTTCGACCAGCATCGGGAGGGATTATGCATGAAGGACTAGTCACATCTTCTTTGAGTCAAGTGGGAGTTTGTTGTCAATGGTGCCCACAAGAAGAGTAGTAGTGTCTATTTATGTACATTTGATGTAATATAGTCTCACGAAGACTCTTGCTTGTAAATGCTAAATCATTAATAAAAGTTGAAACGTTCATTCATTCTTCCTTGTCTGTTTGAAGATTTATGATAATCTATAGTCTTTAGTACTTAAAAAAACCTAACAACATATGAAGAGACAAATGTAGATTTGCATGAACAAACTCTTCATGGTTTGCTTAAAACAATATATTCGCAATCTAAGGATCAATGGACTATTGATATCAGTAAGATTGTTAGGAGAATCTATGATGTCTTGTTATGGGACATTGAGAGTTGGAGACTATAAAATTCTTCTAGGTATCTTCTGAAGATACTGAATTGACCAGTGCACTTCTAGAGACAGAATAAGAACAAACTATTTAATCTCTTATGTCTCGAAGTCACTACGTATGAAATGCATCACGCTTACCTCAATCCTGAAATGATACATGTCATTTCATAGCTTATGTATTCTCATTTGAGAAAGTCAGAGTTCGGATTCACTATGTGATTATGAACAAGACGTATTGGTGAAGTACTAAGTTATGAAGATGTCGTGAGTAACTTTGTGAAGATCTTATAGATATGGAATGTACAAGATTGCTGAAATGCAATGTATATCACCTAATGCTTTACTCCTTAGAATGTGAATAAATGAACTGGCCAGTGTCCAAATTGAGTCACGACTCTATTGGATGAATCAATGTGACTTGTTAGCTCATACTCAATACATTGTTTCTAACTTATTCACAAGCGACAAAGGAGTTGAGGAAATAACATCTAGAAGGGTAAAATGGTAATTTAGTAAATCCCGACTAGCTGATGACATTCATGAAGGGTAAACATAGATAATATTCAGTGGATCCGCTCATCATAATTAGGTTGAATTCTTGAGTAGAAAATAAATTCATTTGAACCGAGAGATTTTCAGTGTCAACTCTTTAGTGGAGTCAGTTGGCATTAAGCTAAACTTGGAAAAAGTTTGTGAACTTTTGAGTCCAAGTGTGTAGCTCAAGCTTTGTTCATTTGGGTCCATGAGGTCACTGTCACGAATCAAAACAAGAACGAGACAAGTTTTACGAAAATTGTGTAAAGGGTAATTTTGTCTTTTTGGACATGGGATGATATGAATGTCAATAAATAAGTTTTTTTGACATTGTCATATGATGACAATGAGGTTGAGTCACTCGGCCATAATGATGATTTTGGGCCTTGAGGATTAATTTCATTTCATGAAATTTTACTTGAAAATTCTTAATGGGCTTTTCTTATGTTGTCATGAACAAATAAAGAAATATCTAGAAGCATATTCTAAAAGGCCTATTTCGTGCACCATCATATAGAGAAAGATAGTTTATTTTGTGCATTAATGTATGAAGATACTTGCCAAAAGAAAAAGAGGAAACAAATTTGCTTCTAGAAGCAAGGGGATTTCGGCCAACTAAGAGAGAACAAAAGAGGAAACAAATCTAAGGGCTTGCATGACATGTCTTGGACGTCCAAAAGGAAAAGAGGAAACGCAATATTTGCTCATGAATATGTGATATTCTATAGAAGAGGAAACTACCTTGTGAATGTAATATTTCTCCTATAAATAGGGTCCTCATTCTCATTGTTTCTCATCCCACATAAGTTAGAGATTGAGAGCTTCTCTCTCTAGACATTATGGCCTCCCCCCCATCTCTCTCTCTCTCTCTCTAGTTCCTTTCGTTTTTGTTTTGGCACCTAGGTCCACATTTGACCTAGTATTTTAGCTCTTCGACTCATAGACTTGTTCTTGAGTCGTTGTGTTTAAAAGTGCCCACACGCTAATTCTTTCTTATCTCGAGTGATTTATGTGATAGAAACTTTTGTAGTTACTCGAGTTCCCGAAGAACGAAGAAAGACGAGCTGCGTGGGGAGACGAGCGTTTCAATCTTCCTAAGGCTTCTCAACTTTCAAGCTTCACAAAGGTTAGTAATCGTGTAATCGCTTTTAGATAGTTTTAGTAATAACATGTGCTTGCTCTTTATCTAGGTTAGTAAAATCATTTTACTTGTTTTTATTTTCCGCCGCTTGCTCGAACCGTTAAATCTTTTCTTAACCCTAGACCAATTCCAACAGTGACAAGTTTCCATAAGCCGGAAAGTCGTTAATAGTCCACTTTAACATTGTCCTTAGATTGAACGAATCTCTACGGTAAGCGTCTTTGACTTCGATCCCTTATCCCCATAACATCTTCAAATCATCGACCAACGGTGTCAAATCGACATCGATATCATTTTTCGGTTGACTCGGTCCTGAAATCAGAAGTGTTAACATCAAGAACATTCTCTTCATACATAGCTTTTTAGGGAGATTATAGTACACAAGTATAACCGACCACACAGTGTATTTACTGCTCATCATGCTGAACAGGTTCATACCATCAGACGCAAACCAAGGTGCATATTTCTAGGATCAACACTGAAATACTTATACTCTAAAGCGAAGGATTTCCACTGTGAAGCATTAGCAGGATATCTCAATATACAATCATCGATACACTTTTCGGAGTGCCAAACCATGTTCTTCGCGTGTTTTACACTATTCAACATTCGTCGGAAGCATGACATTGGAGGAATGTGCCATAATGACTAAATTCTTTCATAAGAAAATCAATAATAATGAATGAATATGGGCTACATGTATTTCCTAATCAAGTAATGAAAATGTACGTACCTTGACTTGAACTCCTACAACCCCATCACATAGAATTTTAACCTTCTTCCACCTTGACTCTTTGCATGTCGGACATTCATCTAGATCTTCATACTCGTTTCTATAAAAAAAAAATTCATTTGGGCATGCATGGAATTTCTCGTACTTCATGCCTAATGTGCCCAAAGTCTTCTTCGCTTCATCATACTCAAAGGCACTTTATTGTCTTTCGGATAGGCTTCTTTAAGTGTTTCCAATAATAGAGTAAACGTAGTGTTTGTTTCCAATAATAGAGTAAAAGTAGTGTTTGTCCAAACACCCGACGCCTTTAAATGGAATAATATAACTAAAAATGACAACTTCCAAAAGCTTGTACACCCTTCATATAATGGTGTCTCCGCCTCATTCATCATGGACTCAAACAATTCCGATCGCTCAACAAAATCGTCCTCCAAATCATTCATCATTCCGCACATATCATCAATACCATCTTCAACATCATTGTTTTTCTTGTTTTTCATAGAACGAAAAACCTCATCATGGTATAACCATCTTTGATACGAGGTCATTATTCCATATACAAACAAATAGGTCTGAACGACATCAATCGAAAAATGTATATGATTTCCACATTGAATACAAAGATAACGAATAGATTTCACATCTACTGTATTCTCTCTAGCAAAATCACAAAACTCATCTACACTTTTACGATATATCTAGTTTAATCTATTCTCCCACAACAACTTTCTCATCTTCATAGAAAAACCCTAAGTATAGCAAAAATTACCCATTCTAATTAATAAATTATACAAGAGAACCACATTTGTAACAAGTTAAAGAAGAACTTACAATATTTGGATGTGTAGTTGAGAGTTGTAAATGAGGAAGATGCATAATGAGTCGAAATGGTGTTTGAAATCCTTTTCCGAGTGAGGTTTTTAGATTTCTAAGTGAAAAAGATGAGAAATTAAAATTTACATCATCAGTCTTGTGTTACTTGCCGCGGAGGAATTTATACTTCGCCACAGCGAGACTTTCTACAACGCTTATTAAAGCGTTGTAGAAAGATACTCGCCACAGCGAGATTTAAACTTCGTTGCCGCGAGACTAGTCCAGATAAACCTTTTGGAAAAAATTATCTCGCTGTGGGGAAGTTATTTTCTCGCCGCAACATGTTTCACTCGCTGCAGCGAGAAATAGCCTTTGCCACGGCAAAAAGTTAACGAGAGCACCCTTTTTGAAAAATATAATCTCGCCGCGCCAAATTTATTTTCTCGCTGCGGCATGTTTATCTGGCCGCGGCGAGAAATAGCCTTCGCCGCAGGGGAAAAGTTACTAAAAGCAATTTTCTTTGGAAAACAGTATCTCGTCGCGGCTACGTTGTGTTCTCGCCACGGCGTGTTACCCGTGCTGCGGCGATAATTATACGTCACCGCACGGAGAAAGTTTCCAAGAGTACCTTTTCCTGAGAATTCATTCTCGCCGCGGTGAAGTTATTTTCTCGCCACGGAGATCCGTTTCAAGATTTACCTCGCCGCTGTGAGAAAACATCATTGCCCTGACGAGACTTCTACACTTACTCTAAGCGTTGTAGAAGCGTTTTAAAACCTAAAAATTTTGATTTTTCCAAAATAGTCGCTCGAATTTTTCATACACAAGCGATTTTTTTCTTTATTCGTCATTATTCTTCTTCTTCTTCTTCTTCTCCCTCACCCGCGCCTCTCTCTCTCCGCCCTATCTCTCGCCCCCCCCCTCTCTCTCTCTCTCTCTCTCTCTCTCTCTCTCTTTCTCTCTCTCTCTCTCTCTCCGCCCTCTCTCTTGGCCGCGCCTCTCACCTCACCCTTGCCTCTCTCTCTCTCTCTCTCTCTCTCTCTCTCTCTCTCTCTCTCTCTCTCTCTCTCTCTATCTCTCTATCTCTCTCTATCATCTCTCTCGGCCGTGCCCCTCACCTCACTCGCGCCTCTCTCTCTCTGCCCTCTCTCTCGGTCGCGTTTTCACCTCACCCGTGCCTCTCTCTCTCTCTCTCTCGGTCGCGCCGCCCCGCCCCTCACCTCACCCGCACCGTCACCAGGACTGCCCTCACTCTCTATCCGGCCGCCCCGCCACCAGGCTCGTCATCACCATCTCTCCAGTTGTGGCGCCACTAGGCCCGACTCTCTCTCTCTTCCACGCCTCCGTGCTCCTCGTCTTTATTCCGGGTTAGTTTTTTTCTTTTTATTTTATTTTATTGTGAATTATGTATAATTTATGTTGAAAACAAGTGTTTGTTTGAAATTGAGAGTATTGACTGATATTTAGTTTGTATTGAGTATGCATTTTTTTATTTTATATTTAGTTGGAATTGAGTTGAAATTGTGATTGGATTTGAGTTGAAATTGTGATTGGATTTTGAATTTAAATTGTGATTGGATTTGAGTTGAAAATTGGAATTATCTGTTGAATTTGTTTATTAGATTCCATTAGTCCACTACTACTAGTTTTAGCGGTAGCAGTAAAACAAAAATTAGAAAACAACTAGCACTAAATTCTGATGATAAAGGAAAAAGAAGAAATACTCGTATGAGTCGGGTTAATGAGGTTAAAACTCTTGGTAAAAGAATCCCGGTAGAATTTGATGATTAAGGGCAACCGATGGGTGCTGGAATCGGGAAAAAGCATCTTGCAAGAAGCTTTGGGAACGTCGCGAGTTTGCAGTCAATCCAAGCACACTTTGTGTTTCAAGTACTCTGTTCCTCCAACCCTGAACGAAGAAGTAATTAAGATTCATCGCAAAATGAATGTGTTGAAATCTTTGGTAATGAAAGCATTTAATGGACATGATAGTATGAATGTCGGTGATGCTAATATCGAGTCACCTAGTATCGAGCGTGTGGAAGAGAATCTGAACGAGAAGGTTGTTGATGATGAAGAGATGGCTAATGTTGAAGACCACGTCAATGAATCGGTCTCTTTAGGTATCTTCATTAAATTTTTTTTATCTAATCTAATAATAAAGCTAAATGTTTTGGTATTAAGTTATTGATATTGTTCGTGATTTTCTTAGAAAACGACGATGTTGGCATGAATGTGCATGTTGGTGATCGTCTAAAAATTGATCCTATAATTGTTGAAAACGCAATAGTGTTCGTGCTGGTTGCTCATTGAATCCAACCACACCGGTGACACCGAGTTCGGATGAAAGCGTCAAGTGTCTTCTTCTCATTGATGATGATGTGAAAGGAGGCACGATTCATGTTGTGAATGGGCAAGCGTACATGAATGTGGCCGTAGTTCACTTCTCACCTTTGGAGGAAGGAAATGTACGCGTGACCGTTTTGGGGATTTTGATTAAAAAAGCCAAAATTTCAATTCCCACCGAAGAAGCTAAAACCATTGAAGATGCCATAGGGGGTTTGTCTCATGGAGAAAGAGATTTATAGAAATGGAAATGGCAAAATAGAGTGGCGGTCCTGTTGTCAAACAACTCTCAAAGCTTGGTTTTGAGAGTGAACCTAGCATCAATGATGGTAAAAAGATTCCATACAAGGTGATTAATCCCAAATTTCGATTGCTCGCTCAACATGCCAACAAAGTAATTTCACCACAAGGGGATGTCATTAAAGTCAAGGTTAGTGCAAGTCTCACAGCTATCATGATTCCCGTGTCATTTGAAGATGTTTCCAATTTTTTGCATTACGCGAAAATTGACACGGGGTGCATAGTGGTTTATATGGAGTACGTATTTCCTTTATGTGTTTTTTTAATATCAATATTCAATATTTAGTGTTTTGATCAATTTAATACTTTTTTTTTCATAACTATAAACAATGACCACATTGGTTTTTTTGTCCAAACGAGTCAAGGACATTGAAAACGTGGTTTGACAATGCAAAGTTGGTCAACTAACTTTGATGCCGAACAATAAAAATGAGCATCGGATGCTCGTTGTCCTCGACCTTTGGAGAGATAACGCTATGTTCTTCGACCCGTTGAGAAATAAAATGCCAATTGATTTAACTTGATTGATAAAAAGGTAATATTTTGTTTTCTTGAACTATCTTTATATACATCATTCTAGTGTTATTTTCTCTTACGGTTTCCGTCTTATAGGGTTTTTGTGGATTTCAAGCTCGAGCACCAAGAAGCCCAAAGTAACGGCCAATTAACCTACATCAAGGCTTGCAACGCTCCGAGACTATCTGGAAACACGGAATGCAGGTATTTGGTGCTATCTTACATGCGCGATATAGTTGTATGAGGTGTAGGGAAATCAGAAACTAAGAAATCCTATGCACCGGATGATTTAGAGGGAGTAAGAGAAGAATGGGTAACTTACATACAAACGTTTATTGAATACGATGATTAGTTAGTTTTTGTGAATTTTGAATTGGTTTTGGATGTAGATATTTCCTTTTGAATGTTTTGAAAATGTAGAAATTTTTTTTTGGATTTGAAGTTTATTTTCAGGTACCAGTTTTTACAAAGGGTTTAAGTAACGTGTAAAAACTAAACTCAGGTGCAAAATTATGGTAATTCTCCCTGCAGCGACTTTTAATTCTCTCCGCGGCATGACTCTATGGCCGCGGCGAGAAAAAAGCTTCGCCGTGGCAAAAAAGTTACCGAGACCAACCAATGGCGACTTTTTTTTCTCCCCGCGGCATGTTTAAAAAAAATCTATGCACCTTTATACAATGAATCTTGATCCGTTTTACAACCTTCTCACGTAGCCGGGTAATATACATCGCCACGGCGAGATTTAACAGAAAAAGTTGCCACGGCGATGGTATTTCGCGCCGCGGCGAGAAATTTCTACAATGTATTAAATATCCGTTGTAGAATTTAACCCATAAAAAGAAAATAAACATTACAGTGATAAAAAATATTTCAAAAAATAAAACTTTACCTCTTTATCAATTGAGTTAAATCGGATGACATTTATTTCCTCAACAGGTCGAAGAACATTGCGTTTTCTTTCCAAAGGTTGAGGACAACGAGCACAAATACGCGTTTATATTGTACGACATCAACACTAGTTGGCCAACTTTGCATTGTCGTGCCACCTTTCCAACGTCCTTGACTCGTTTGGACAAATAACCATCTTCGTCGTTGGTTTTGATGTGAAAGCTTATGCCCAAATCTACAAAACAATAGTCTTGACTCTTCCGCCTTTTTGTAGTCTTGAGTGTAGATAACTATGACAAACAAGTATTGAATTGATCAAAACATTAAATACTGAATATTCATATTAGAAAAAGCATATAAAAAAATACTTACTCCATATAAATTGTTATGGATGCCGCACCTACCTCGTATTGCGAAAATTCGGAAATATCGTCAAACGCTACCGAAATCGGGATCGCGGCGAGAGTTTTGTTAACCGTGACCTTTGATCACATATCCTTGTGTTAACATTACTTTTTTTGGCATGTTGAGTGGGTAATAGAAAATTGGCATTAATCACCTTGGATGGAATCTTCTTATCATCGCCGACGCTAGGTTCACTGTCACAATCGGGCTTCGCGGCTTGTTTGACAATCGGATCACGGCTCTCCGTAGCAATTTCTACCTCTGTCAATCTCTTTGGACACTTAACGAACCCCCCTACGGCTTCTTCAATGGTGTTAGCTTCTTCGGTGGGAATCGGAAATTTGGCTTTTTTCATCACAGCCGCGATAACGCTCACTCGGACATTTCCTTCCTCCAAAGATGAGAAGTGAACTAAGTCGCTTTTTATGTACGCTCGTACATTTGCAGCATGAATAGTGGCTTCATTCGCAACATCATAAATGAGAAAAAGAAATTCGGTGCTTTCATCCGATCTCGGTGTTACCGGCATGGTTGGATTCAATGAGCAATTTGCACGAGCACTATTGGGTTTGTCAACTTGCACGTCACCAACATGGAGATATACGTCAACATCATGTTTATCTGAAAAAAGTTATGAACAATATTTATAAATTACTATCAAAAGATTTAGATTTATTACTATAAAGTTTGAAAAAGGAATAGTAATACCCGAAAAGACCGCTTCATTAACATGTCTCCAACATTAGCCATGTCGTCATCATCATTTTCTTCCTCGACCACGTCTTCATCGTCATTCTCTTTCTCACGTTTGACACTTAGACATACGAAATTAAGGGACTCGACATTAGCATCTCCCACACTAGGCGAGCCGACATTAGCTTATCCGATGCTAGGCAAATTGACATTATCATTTCCGCTAATTGCTTTATGATCCAAGATTTTAATTCATTCATTTCGTGGCGCTTCATTCAGGTTTGGAGGAGAAAAGTAATTGAAGCGCGAAGATTGTTTGGATTGACCACAAACTCACCCGGGATGCTCAATATTCCCAAAGCTTCTTGTAATATATCTCCCTTTTCCGGTACCCATGTCCCTTCGTTTGCTTGTTGGGATAACTTATGCTACAAAAAAAATCATTTATAAATCAACGGGTCAATATTAATTGTTGTAACAAAATAAAACACATACAATGTTCTCCTTAATTGGTTTAACGGCGGGATCTTTGTAATTGTCTTATCTATCATTCGCGAGATAACCCATAATTCCTCTCTTATAGGCCATTTTCTCATTTTCTCGTACTATTATGAAGACAAAACAATAATAAATTGATGAATAAGTACAAAATATTAAATCTTACTTTTTCTTGTCTTCGATATCCATTTCGACCGGTTCTAGATTTGTTCACATTTTTCACTTGTTGTGTTTTTCCATTTTCCGATGATTGTTTGAATAATTCGGTTCATCTATACTCAACAAATTTTATCCAATCTTCCTCCGTAATGTTTAAGAAGAATTTTAAAACACTCTCTAGTTTCTTTAAGGTGCTTGGTTCATTGCTCGTGTCTTTGAGATGATCATTATATAACTCGTGACAGAATAACCTTGTCACTTCTCCAACTCTCTTAAGACAATTTGCCTTTTTATCGCTACTAACCGTAAGTCTTTCACATATTTCGTTCCAAATTCGTTCTTCCAATTGCATATTCTATATTGATCTCCAATCGAGCATCGTAGTTGGAACGTGTTCTCTAACTAACACATCGAAATAGCTCGACAACTCATCACCCTTCTTACCCATTGGTTCCCCTTTGTCATTAAATTCTACTTTTATTTTTTTACCACGAGTTTTACACTTATTATCCCTAGGCATAAGAGTATTTATTCTTTTTCTCGCATCTTCGGTATTGAGTGATCTTCTAGTTTTGTTTTTATTACCAATATCGGTAGTAGTAGTAGTAATAGACATTATATCTAAGAAAAAACGAAAAACACAATTCAAAAAAAGTGATTTTCATCACAATTCTAAAAAATTTCATTCTAATTTCCATACAATATTAAATCCAAACTTAATTTCAATACAATTTAATTCTAAATCTAATGAAAACTATTGTCGGTTGTTTTCGAAAAACCTGGAACGTCGAGAAGACACGCCGTTCAAAGGGTCGATGGTTAGGCCAGAGGTCCTGAAGAGCGGCAAGCCTTCCGTCATGAGTCGACTGGCAAGTCCTCGTGCCGAACTTTCACCTCTTCGAGTCGAGTCACTCTCCTCAAGTTGAGCCTTGCTCGCCGAGTCGAGTCACTCTCCTCGAGTTGAGCCTTGCTCCTCGAGTCGAGTCACCCTCCTCAAGTCGAACCTCACTCCTCGAGTCGATCCATCTTCCTCCGCGAGTCGAGATAACTCATCGAGTAGAATCACGTGCCCGCGAGTCAATTAACGAATCCTCGTTTCGACCTCGAGTATGGACTTTTATGTTTCACGCGATTTGCGTGACATCCCGAATCCCGAAGGCCCAATGTGTCGGGTCCTCAAAGGTCTCTAAGGCCCACAAACGGCCGACAAGATGGGCTGCACGCCCCTCAAGAAAAGCATGCGCACGCTACTTAAAAAACACACATGCGATCAAACCACACGCCGCAGCTAGAAGGCGCACGCCGCGCCAGGGGGCTACGCGCCGTGTCAGGAGCGCCGTGCACCGTGTACCCCCTGGGATAAGCATGCAAGCGCAGGCCGTTCGGAAAGAGCGCGCCGTACGCACAGCACGGGGGTACGCCGCGCACCCGCGCTGCTCCTCCTCAAGGAGAGCGCGCTCTCCAGTCCCACATGGATGATAAAGGGGCCTCTTAAGGCCCTCCAACTACTATAAATACCCCCTATCATTGAGGGGAAACCCAGCCAATTCAATCCCATTGATTCTCTTGAAAACTTACTCTTCTCTCTGCTTCTCTAGATGCCATCTTTGGCCTGAATCACCCTCTGCAAGATTTCTCGCTCTCAGAGATTTTGAAACGCTCCCGGGGACTCCCAAGCGTCGCTTCTTCTGATCGAGCGCTTAATCTATGGCCCAGGCTCGCCCCCAGGATTTTCCACTGAAAATCCCCTACGCGTCTAGCACACTAGACGCGTCGACGATTTTCAAGAGAAAATTGCCTATGCGTCCTGCACGCCCGCCACGACAAGGAACTCTCGACTGAGAGTCTCCTACGCCTCCAAAAGGGAGAAAACACACATTCTCTCTCAGGTCACTCGATCCCAGAGTTCTGAGACGTCACCGAGGACTCCTCCGCGCTCCGCTTCCTCTGTCGAGCACACCCTCCAGGCTCCGCACCTGATACTGCGTTACAAATGCCTTGAACTACATTCTGACCTAATCCCTATTCACAAGGGTATGTAGGCAGCCTACACAAAAGGCATGGTCACTCCCCTATTCACCCATTTTCTCCTCAGAGAAACCCTCCGACTGGAGGAAACCCAACTCGAGACTTTCGAGTTCACATCTTTGGCTCGGGTGCGGCCATACTGGGTCCGAGAATATGGAGTAGGCGGAAGCGCCTATGGGGTCGTTGAGGAGAACTCCTCGCCTTTCATGGCCCAGATATTGGCCGAGGTATGTACGGGAAATTTCAAACTCCCGAACCTTGCCCCCTATGATGGAAAAGCTAATCCCGCTTACCACATCCACCATGTGCCAAGCTTTTAGTCTTACCCTCGCCGGACTCGGTTTCAAGTGGTTCAAGAATTTAAGGCCGGGAAGCATCCACTCGTTCAAGGACCTGAATGACATGTTCCTAGCACGGTTCACCACATCTATGGTCCAAAAGCAGACCAAGATGTACCTGTGGTCACTCAGGCAAGAGAGTGACGAGTCTCTTAGGCGATACCTCGCCCGATTCACCGAAGAGTTGAACAAGGTCAACCGCTTTGACGACGGTGATGCAATTGCAGCTATCATTGAAGACTTGTGCACAATCGACTTCCTCAAGTGCGTCGTCGGCCGTGTCCCTTCTACCATGGCCGAGTTGATGACTCGAGCCAAAACCTTCATGGTAATCGAAGACTACCTCGACTGCCGTAAGAGCAACAATCAAAGCTCTCGTCGTCAAGACGAACCTCGCCACGAGCAAGCCGACTCCCGCAAAAGGCGAAATAAGGGGAGTCAGGCTTCCTAGAAGCCCCGACTTGCGGAAGAATTTAAGGGTTATTCATCGTTCACACCGTTGAACACAATGCCAGATCGAATCTTGGCTTTGGCACGTGACAAGTTCACTACCCCGGCTCCAATGAAAAAAGATCTCGCAACTTGCGATCGATCTAGATATTGCGAGTTCCATCAGAAATACGGTCACCTACCTCCGAATGCTACAATCTCAAAAGGAAAATCGAGACATTGATCCAATGGGGTGAGCTGAAAGAGTTCGTGTTGCGCATGATCAGCATTGCGGGCCCCACCTCAAGCAGACCAAAGTCTAGCAAAGGAGGAGGAACAGCCGCTTCTACCGACCGAGCCACAGCTGCTGGTACCGCCAATCTGAGGCTCCACGTTGTAACCACCATACTGGATGGTCCACAAGGTGAAGATTCAGCCCGACAACGAAAGAAATTCCTAAGGGCCATTTCCCAAGAAGACGCCGCTATGCACGTCAACCTTACCTATGAGGAACCTTCGTCTGTGCCTCACGAAATAATGTACTTCATAACCAAAGAGGCCAAGCGAGTTGTGCATCCGCACAATGACGCGATAGTTCTCAAAGCCCAAGTGGCTGATAACCTTGTGAAGAGGGTTCTCATCGACAACGGCAGTGCTACCGACATGATCTTCAAGACCACCCTAGAGCACATGAAGCTCGGGGGGCTACGCCCAACTCCGATTGAAACGTCCTTATTTGGGTTCACTGGGGAGAGAGTCATGGCTGAAGGCATCATCGATCTACCGGTCACCTTTGGGACTCCCGGAGGCATTGAAGTCGTTGACATGGTCCCATTCCTAGTGATTGATCAGGAATCGCCCTATAATGTCTTCATTGGGTGACCCACGCTGAACCGACTGAGGGCCATTACTTCAACATATCACCTACTGGTGAAGTTCTCTGCTGAAGAGGATATCGGCATCATGGCTTGAGACCAATCCCAAGCCAGAATATGCTACGTCGAAGGAGTCGACGGCAAATTGGAATACAGTTGTCCATGTGACCTAAGGGAAGTGAGGAAATTCGGAGAACTTGACCCTCGGGACGAAGTCAAGAGACTTAAAGTGGAAACCTCTGATGATCTCAGGCTAGTCTTGCTAGACGAATCTAAACCTGACCAGGTTGTGAAGATCGGCACCCAACTTCTACTTACCATCAAAACTCAACTCACCGCCTTCCTCCTGGAATTCGAGGATGTATTCGCATGGACTCATGCGGATATGCCTGGGATTGACCCCGAAATAATTGTGCACCGTTTGAATGACGATCCAAGTGTCGCTGAGAAAGTGCAGGCTAGACGGACGTTAAACTCAGAACGATACCTAGCCCATAACTGAAGAGGTCGAGTAATTTCTCACCGCAACCATTCGAGAAGCTAAGTACCCCAAGTGGTCGCCAATGTGATAATGGTGAAAAAAAACCTAATGGGAAGTGGCGTATTTGCATAGATTACAAAGATCTTAACAACGCCTGCCTTAAGGACTGCTTCCCACTCCCGCGCATCGAACAGCTGGTCGACGCCACGACTGGTTATGAACTCCTTAGCTTCATGAACGCTTATTCAGGCTACAACTAAATTCGAATGCATGAGCCCGATCAGATTAAGACAACCTTTGTCACTGATCGAGGCATCTACTGTTATAAGGTCATGCCTTTCGGACTTAAGAACGCGGGAGCTACTTACCAACGGTTGGTTAATCGAATCTTCGCCAATCAAATTGCCAAGACCATGGAAGTATACGTGGACGACAAGCTCGTTATAAGCCTACTGGTAACTAATCATGTACACGACCTGAGGGAGATGTTCAAAGGAACCATCGACTTGCCGGTCACTTTTGGGAAACCTGGGGGAATTGAAGTCACCCACATTGTATCTTTCTTCGTGGTGGATGAACCGGCGGTATACAACATCATCATTGGCCATCCCACGCTAAATCGTCTATGAGCCATCACATCGACTCACCATCTTATGATATGAAGTTCCCAACCAAAAAGGGAATTGATGCGATGCTTGGAGACCAGTCGATGACTAGGATGTGCTATGTCCAGAGAGTAGACTGGAAAGCGGCCGAAAAAATGGTGAGCACAATCTACAATCTTGGAGATAACTTCCCATGCGAGTTGGAAGAATGAGGCACATTCGGGGAGCTGGATCAGAGGAACGAGATAGAACTCTGAAGGGTGGAGACACCTGACAACCTAATCCATGTTGTGTTGGACGACTCCAAACCCGACCAAGTTGTCAAAATTGGCACCCAACTTCCGACCATGATCCAACACAACTTGCGGCCTTCTTACACGAGTTCAAAGATATATTCATGCGGGAACACACCGATATGCCAGGGATAGACTCTGAGATTATGTTGCATCGCCTAAACAATAACAAGAACACAACGGAGCGAGTGCATCCCAGGCAAACATTTAGCTGGGAACGATACCAGGCTGTTGGAGAGGAAGTTGAGAAACTCCTTGCCGTCGACTTCATCAGAAAGGCGGAGAACAAAAAGTTAGAAAATCCTTGCTGTTGTCATGGTAAAGAAACCCAATAGGAATGGCAAATTTGTATCGATTACAAAGACCTCAACAAAGCCTGCTCGAAGGATAGTTCCCCCTTCGAAGAATCGAGGAACTAGTGGACGCCACGACAGGTGTTGTCGCACAAAAATGAACAACGATTTACGCCTTTGGGCAGTTTGACTCAAGTTTGGACAAGGTGACTGCGCCCATGCCAAGTGTTTTAACTCGAAAGTCTCGAGTTGTTGCTCCTTCGTTCGTAGACGTTCTCTAAGGAGAGAATGGGGTGAATGAGGGGTGTGACTGTGCTTCTTATGAGCTACCTATATACCTAAGCAAAGCATGATCAAGTCATAATGTAGTTCAATGCGTGTGTATATGTTATTTGAGCCACGAGCCGCGGAGCCTAAGTGTATCCTCGACAGAGGAAAAAGACAGTAGAGAAGTCCTCGACCACATCTCAAAATTGTAAAATTGAATGACCCAAGATAGAATGTGTGTTTTCTCTTGAAAATTATTCCAAAGCGTTTTCAAAAGACGTGGAAGATTGGACATTCTCAGTAGAGTATTTCGGACGCAGTTGTGTGCAGGAGATTAAGCGCTCGATCAGAGGAAACCGTGCGCAAAAGTCTCTGGCAGCGTTTCGCGACTCTAAGAGTAAGTAATCTTGAGGAAGAATGAATGTTTCTCTGACCCTCTCAGAGGGGAGGTATTTATAGTGGATGTCAAGGCCTAGGAGGGCCTCTAGACGCATATCATGGAGCGCACCATAGATTCGAGGCACGCGGCGTGGCTACGCCTAGTGTCTGGCATAGCGCGCCATGTTATATGCACGACGTGCGTGCGCCTGATTATTTTGAGAAGCGGACGGGGCTCCTGAGTGTGTGCGTGTCACGTGGGTGATGTTGGAATTGATCTAGGGTTAAGAAAAGATTTAACGCTTTGAGCAAGCGGCGGAATTTAAAAATTTTCTTTAAAACAAGTAAAACGTTTTTACTAACCTAGACAAAGAGCAAATATATTCAAATTAAAACTATTAATGAGCATTATCTGTTTACTAACCTTTGAGAAGCTTGAACGTTGAGAAGCCTTAGGAAGGTTGAAATGTTCGTCTCCCCACGCAGCTCGTCTCTCTTCTTTCCTAGGGAACTCGAGCAACCACGAAAGTTTCTATCACAAGAATCACTCGAGAAAGAAAGGAATTAGTGTGTGGGCACTTTTAAACACGACGACTCAAGAATAAGTCTAAGAATAGAAGAGCTAAAACACTAGGTCAAATGTGGACCTAGGTGCCAAAACAAAAGAAAACTTAGAGAGAGAAAGGGGAGGGGCGGCCAAGTGTTCTAGAGAGAGAAGCTCTCAATCTCTAAACCTTTGGAATGAGAAAACAATGAGAATAAGGCCTCTATTTATAGGGGAAGGATTACCTTCATTAGGGTAGTTTCCTCTTCTATAGAATATAACATATTCATGAGCAAATATTGCCTTTTTTCTCTTGCCTTTGGACGTGCAACCTATGTTGTGCACGTCCTTGGATTTGTTTCCTCTTTTATCTTGCTTCTCCCTTGACTCATGTTGGCCGCCCATTTCATATCCCCTTAGAGGAAATTTGTTTCATCTTTTTCTTTTGGCAAGTTTTTTCTGATACATTAATGCACAAAATTGGTCTCCCTTTTCATCTTATTTGGACGGCCAAGACACCTTCTAGAAGGTGTTTCTAGATTTTTCTTCATTTGTTCGTGACAACATAAGAAATGCCCATTAAGAATTTCATCAGCTAGTCAGGATTTACAAAATTACCATTTTACCCTTCTAGCTGTTATTTCCTCAACTTTTTTGTCGCTTGTGAATAAGTTAGAAACAATGTATTGAGGAGGAGCTAACAAGTCACATTGATTCATCCAAAAAAGTCATGACTCAATTTTGAAACTGGCCAGTTCATTTATTCACATTCCAAGGAATAAAGCATGAGGTGATATACATTGCATTGCAACAATCTTGTGCATGAATTTCATATCTATGAGATCTTCACAAAGTTACTCATGACATCTTCATAACTTAGTACTTCACCAATGGGTCCTGTTCGGAATCACATAGTGAATCCGCACTCTAACTTTCTCAAATTAGAATACGTAAGCTATGAAATGGCATGTCTCATTTCAGGATTGAGGTAAGCATGGTGCAATTCATACGTAGTGACCTCGAGACATAAGAGGTTAAATGGTTTGTTCTTATCTTATCTCTAGAAGTGCACTGGTCAACTCAGTACCTTCGGAAGATACCTAGAAGAACTATAGAGTCTCCAACTCTCAATGTCCCATAACCAGACATCATAGATTCTCCTAACAATCGTACTGAGATCAATAGTCCTTTGATCCTTAGATTGCGAATATATTGTTTTAAGTAAACCATGAAGAGTTTGTTCATGCAAATCTACATTTGTCTCTTCATCTGTTGTTAGGTTTGTTTAAGGGCTAAAGACTAAGGTTTTATCATAAAGCTTCAGACAAGGAAGAATGAATGAATGTTTTCAACTTTTATTAATAAATAAGCAGTTACAAGCAAGAGTCTTTGTGAGACTTTATTACATCAAATGTACATAAGTACAGACTACAACTCTTCTTGTGGGCACCATTGACAACAGGTGAGCTCTGCTTCGTGTGTGAGCTTGGGCTCGGACTTTTAGACAATTTTGCATAGGCCTTAGCCTTTGTGGGCCTTGATGGCCTTTTTTGTGGTCCGGCCCTTATGGCCTTAGAATTTGGAATTCGTTGTAAGTTGCGTGGAATATAATGTTTTGGGTTTTCTCAGAACTACCGACAATATTAGCCCCACAAGTTCGTCGCTCGGGAGGCTCGGGTGATGTTTCATCGTTTTATCCCGGGTGTTTGAGGAAAATTGATTTCTCCAAATTTTCTGTTGTGAAACTTTTGGTTTTTTATTAGTTTTTTGTTAGGGGGTGGCGCGGGGCGCCAGAAGCACGTGCGCACGCGTAGCTGGGCTCGCGTGCACGTGTTGTGGTATGCCCAAAGAGGAATTTTCCCTCTTTTCCTTGATTCCTTTTCCATTCCTTATTGGAGTAAGAGTAGGATTCCTACTTTTGGAATCCAACTTTTCCACCACCCCTATGTGCCTATAAATAGGAGCACAACCTCACATATTTTTCACAACTACATGTGCTCTCTCACACTTTTATGTCTCTCTCTCTCTATACGAGTGCATATTGAAAAATCAATTCCTCTTCTCAACCGAAGATCCCGAGTTGGATTTCTTTCACTTGCCTAAGGACCCTGAGCATGCATGAAGTGAACTATTTGTGGGATTGGAGAAGATTCCAGTGCACGTAGAGGAGGATCCAAGTGGAGTCGAATGGTGGCTCAAAGTGGCCGAGGCAGATGCGACGGCATCCGTCGCTCAGCCTATGGAGCGGGTGGAGGTGCGCGCACTGACTTGGTGTGGCACCGGTGAGGAAGTAGGTCGGCACGGTGTGGCAGGAGGAATTGCGCCGCGCCTGGTAATCAACCTGATTGATCCAGGGGCGCGTGACGTGCTAAAGTCTAGCGTGTTGTGTCGAGCGTCTAGCTTGGATGCTTTGGGTGTGTCAAAGGGCAGTGTTGATGCCGCTTCATTGGCTTCATCAGAATCTGTTCTTGACGAGATCAACTGCGTTGATGTCTTTGGAAAGGAATTGAAGGATCCTGGCAGCGATTCGGAGACTTATCCAGGGACAGAAGTCCTACCGCGGAGCGCCCAGGGAAAGTCATGGCGACTGCCTCGGCTGTCTTGAAGGGCGACGAATTTCTTGCGGGACCAACGCGTGTTGGTAACTCCCTCATCTTTTCAACATCCTCGGCCCTGTTCTTTCCTTATTCGGCTCTCTTCTCAACCTCTGAAGCCGATAAGGTTAGCTATGCATCGGTTGCCTTAAGCTTGTTGATCACAGAGGATAACAATTCTCGATCAAGGAGCCCTTTAACCCATTCAGAACCCAAATAAGCAAGACTTAAAAACATTTGAGAAGCGACTATAAGTTTAACTTACCAAAGATGTAATGATCGAGTTTGTTCATCGTACACTGGTTTTCGCCGAGACATTTGTTAGATATATTTTAACATCGACAATTGTTGTCGCACGAAAATGAACAACTATTTAAAACCTCGGGCGGTTCGATCCAAGGCCGGACCAAGTGATCGCACCCGGGCCAAGAGTGTGAACTCGATAGTCTCGAGCTAGGGTTTTCTCCGATCAACCCGCCTCTCGGGAGAGGTAGGGGGTGAGGAGGAGGAGTGACCGTGCCTTGGTTGTCGGCTGCCTACGTACCCGTGCGTGGGATCAGGTCAGAACGTAGTTCAAGCGTGTGATACGCAGTATGAGGCGCGGAGCCTTGATGGAGAAGCGTACTCGACGAAGGAGACGGGGCTCGAGGAGTCCTCGGCGGCGTCTCAGGACTTCGGAGATCGCGAGCGTGAGAGAGAATGTGTGTTTTCTCTCTTTTGGAGACGTGGAAGACTCTAAGTCAAGAGTTCCTTGTTGTGGCGGAGATTCCGGACGCGTAGGCGATTCCTAGTTGGAAATGCCGGACGCGTAGGCGATTTCTTGTCAGAAATGGTGGACGCGTCTAGGGGGCTAGACGCGTAGGCGATTTTCAGTAGAAAACCGTTAGAGCACTCGTGGGCTCAAGATTAATCGCTCGATCAAGAGAGGCGGCACTCGGGAGTCCCCGGAAAGCGCTTCAGAATCTCCGAGAGCGAGAAATCGTGGAGAATCCGCTTCAGGCCAAGGATGGCATCTAGAGAAGCAGAGAGAAGTCTCAAGTTCCTTGAGAAAGAATGGGATGGCTTTCCCCTCAATGGGAGGGGGTATTTATAGGTGTTTGGGGGCCTTAGAATGCTTCTTTTTCGTCCATGTGGGACTAGGAATGCGTGTGGCATCAAGTGGAGGCGCACGGCGCGCGCGGCGCACAAAGGGCGGCGCACAACGCGCGGCGCGCGGCGCGCGGCACAGGGGGCGCGGCGCGCGGGTCACCGGGCGCGGCGCGGGACGCGCGGCGCAGGGTGCCTTGACTGGCGCGGCGCGCTGCCTGGCCGGCGCGGCGCGCTTCTTGCTGCCCGGCTGGCCGGCGCAGCGCGTTGTGTGCGTAGTGGGCGGCTCGTCTTGCCGGGCTCTTGCGGGCCTTCGAATGCCATCCTTCCCACGTGAAATATGAGGATTTCCTCTTAACGAGAGTGACTAGTGGCTTGACTCGAGGAGCGACTCGAGAATGACTCGAGGCTCGACTCGAGGAGATTGACTCAAGGCTCGACTCGAGGAGCGAAGCTCAACTCGAGGAGATTGACTCAAGGCTCGACTCGAGGAGCGAAGCTCGACTCGAGGAGATTGACTCAAGGCTCGACCCGAGGAGCGAAGCTCGACTCGAGGAGTCAAGAGTTTGGGCGAGGGCTTGGAGACTTGCCGCTCTTCAGGACCTCCGGCCTGACCATCGGCCCTTTGAGCGACGTGCCTTCTTGGCATCTCGGGTTTTCCGAAAACGACCGACAACAACAATATTAAACATGGTTTATCTAATAAATCACCGGGTTTCTTAGGGTCTAAGCATTTCGGTCAAACATCAAAAAAGAAATTGAAAGGTTAGTAATGAATGATATCGTACATGATTTGAATTTTATTGATCTTAGAATGTGTGGTTGTAAATGAAGAGAAAGCACACAAAACACAAATTACCCTAATAATCCAAAATAGCCAAGATGTTTAATTAGCTCATCTGAAATATATCCATGCACTATTTATAAGAATATTGCTATATTAATTATGATATCGATTGAAATAATGTCACATCCCGACAAGCCGTTTATTTATTAGGTAAGCTTGTGGTCAAATTTTTATTTTTTATTTTTAAATAACTAAAACCATAAACGACTCGACGTCATGACAAACTTTCCGTATCTATATATAAAAACTATTATGAATTTTCATATAAACTTAAGAGCAAACACATGACTCAAAACTCAGTCGATATACGAAGTCTCGTTGACGTAGAGCCATTCTCCAGTTAACCCGCTATCCTATGAATACTCTTGTATCACAAAAACGAGTGAGCCTAACGCTGAGTAAGCAGAAACAGTGCAATGCATATGATGTCGTGTTCATGCTGTTCATTTTCATAAAACCATATTCGTTTGAGTTATGATCTCAAACCTCTTACTTAATCGCGCATGTGGTACAACTGTTAGCTCCCAATTAGTTCATTTGTTCGAGAGGTTGATCCCCAAGTCATAATACCTAACTCCCCATACTGAGAGTCAAATGGGTTGGCTACCCGTACTGGAAACCAATCAGACTTCTTCAATCTGACTCCCCGTACTGAGATTCAAACGGAGTGGCTACCCGTACTAGCACCAGCCGGACTAGCTCCATCCTCTCGAGCAAGTGTTTAACCCATCGTAATGAGAGTCAAACAGACTGATTACCTTTACTATTATCCGGCTAGACTAGTTCCTCGTACTGGAAACTAGCCGCCATTCATGGGAAACTACAACCGTAACCATTTTGAAAAACCTCGTGTCTAATGAAAACTCTTCTCTATTTTTATATGAAATGCACGTGAATGCAAAATGCAGCTCATGTAACAAACCATTTGATCAATTACTCATTTCGCTTCTCTTTGAAAACTCTAACTTATTCGCACGCGTGGTACAGCTGTAAGCCCCCCACTTAGCCCATTTTTCCAAGAGTACAATCCCCAAGTAATAACATAGAACTCCTCGTACTAAAAGTTAAATGGGTTGGGTACCCATACTGGTAACCAACAGACTTCTTCAATTTGACTCATATACTGAGAATCATATGGACTGGCTATCTATACTAGCACCAGTCGGATCAGCTACCGGTACTAGGAACTAGCGGAAGACCAGGCCCTCCAAAGCAAGTGTTTGACCCCCCGTACTAAGAGTCAAACATACTGATTACACGTACTGTAACCACCTAAACTAGTTCCCTGTGCTGAAAACTAGCCGCCATTTATGGGAACCCATAACTGTATCCATTTTTAAAAACTCTTGAGTCCGCACAACTACGTCCCTGTTAAACAAGAGACTTGTTGAGTGTCAAGCGGATTAGGAAAATATTTCCTTGTTACGCTAACTTGCATACTCAACAGAGCTTGAAGAGACAGGCTTGTCGATTACACTAGGCTTCAGTTATGCTCGAGAATGCAACTCATTCTTTACTAAAATTCTAGAGCTCGTTTCCTCCGTCGAGAATCCAAAAAGTCTTGTAGTGTATCATAAAACCCGATACCAAATTAAATTCCTTAACCAAGACAGACATAACCACTATGTAAGGAATTTAGTGACTTTTTATGGATTCTAAATTTTAGCTTCAATATGATCTTAAAGAATTGGGTATAAAAATCCTACAAATCATGATTCAAATTCAACATCTTAATATGACCCAGGTCTAGAATATAAGTAAACTGTAGCCGAAAATTGCTAAATCTATACTTGAGCATAAAAATAAAAAGATAAATATCAAGTCTTTCTAGACATGTGATGAGCAAGTGTACACTCACGAGTTTGAACGCCAACGACTCTCATTGAATCTCAATGTGACGAGGCTCATCTTTTAGCCATCGATCCTCTCTACAAACTCAATGTGAAACGAAACAACACAATATAAATTTCATACTCACAAATAGGGTCTCCAATTCTGAAATTCCGACCATTCAACCACACAACAAAAATTGTGACTTTTGGGAAAATCAAACCATCCTTGCTAATACCTACTTTCCACTCGAACATACTCCAATTCTAATCTTGGATTCAAAACTACAACCAGAAAATCAAATTTCAGAATTTCAACAACAAAACATCACCATCTAAAATACACCTATTTGTACAGCCCCTATAAAACGCATCATAACTCGAGCTAGCAAACTTTAAATCAATCCATTCCAGTTTCTAAAGAAAGTAAGTTTCTATAGCTTTCTAACACATATTATAAGCATAAATGTTAGGAATTCTTGCCCACTAGAGATAATGAATAAATCATAAATGATTACTAAATAGAATAATGCTTTACTTTAATAGCATCATATGATTAGTGGGTTGAGCTCTGAATATCTGAATCAATAGCAACTATCATCCGTAGCCTCCGTATTAAACTGAGTCACGTTCTGGGCACCTGAGTTCGGGCGGTGAGCTAAAACATGGTCGATGACTGATACACGCCTAGATAGCTGTATCTAAAGTCATATATGTGGAATACTAGTGAAAGTTGATCACGACGTGCGAGCATTCTGCACTTGTGGTAAGTGCACGACCCGGACAAGCTTTGGTTGTAGATGTGTCGTTTAAGTACCGTTACGACA
The DNA here is from genome assembly GCF_054948205.1 of Urtica dioica subsp. dioica. Classification (NCBI taxonomy): domain Eukaryota; kingdom Viridiplantae; phylum Streptophyta; class Magnoliopsida; order Rosales; family Urticaceae; genus Urtica; species Urtica dioica. Next base: position 46,843,411 of record NC_142759.1, on the reverse strand, counting down.
CTAATTAAGGTTGCTATGACGGTCACAGTGAGACTTGATCTAAATCGTGAAGTGATCATGGACACTAGATCATGTTACCGCGCTCTTTGACTCATTTGCTAAAAGGCTACTATCATGCTAATCACAGCGTATGTCTTGGGAGTTTCGGAACATGATTCGAGTAGGAAGTCGTTCACAGATACGGAATCCAGCCTTCCTGAAAGAAGGTCAATGTTCACTCACCTAAGAGTTGATTCCAGAACCGATAGATTGCTGGCACTTCCGAGGTATGCACGTTCGGAAGAATCTTTCGCTGGGGAAGCAACGGTGTTTAGGGTATATATGTATCAAGAAATATATAATAGAATAATTGACTTATCTCGATACGGGTTGAACCTGGAGGATATTGATCACGAACTGACTAGATCATTGGACACTTGTCACGATGAGTAAATATAATTCTAGGATAAAGGAGGGTTCAATCTTGGCTTACATAGTGGAGTATTTGACCAAGATTAGATTAATCGATGGAAAAAGAGAAAGGACTTTTTCGTCTTTTTCATCGGATTTGTTAAGCTTCTATTACTAGGTCCATAGTCCTCGATTCGGCTCTGATAAAGACGAATAAGAACTCTCTGGTAATAATAAATATTATTATTACAATCTTATAGCTGTAAATTGTTTAACAGCATTCATTCGAAAATTTGTCTATTTGCCGAATTAAATTTTTATTGTGGAATTAATTATTTATTGTTTGATCAAGTAAATAATTAATTGAATTTTAAGTTGGGCCTTCTGGAAACTGTAAAATTCGAAATTCCTAGGCCTAATAGCAGTATGTTGGGCGCCTACATTAGGGTATTAAATACCCAATAGTCTCTCCTTAGTTGCTAGATTTGTGGTAACTAATTAAATAAGAGAGAGTATCATAATGGTAGAGATACTCTCTCTCCATTAAATAAGGAAATAAGATATTGTCATTAATTCTCTCTCATAATTAATTTCCTAATATCTAGGAGAATAATAATGATAGAGATATTCTCTCCATTAAATGAGGAAATAAGATATTGTCCTCATTATTCTTAAATATCTAGTGTTGTCGGTCGTTTTCGGAAAATCCGGAACGCCGAGAAGACAAGTCGTTCAAAGGGCCGATGGTCAAGCCAGAGGTCCTGAAGAGCGGCAAGCCTTCCGTTACGAGTCGAATGGCAAGTCTTCATGCCGAAACTTCCAACTCCTCGAGTCCAGTCACTCTCCTCGAGTCCAGTCACCCTCCTCGAGTCGAGCCATCCTCCTCAAGTCAAAATAACTCCTCGAGTATAATTACGTGTCCACGAGTCGATTGACGAGTCCTCATGTCGAGGCGCACGCGCATTATGCGCCGCGCGCCGCGTGGTTCACTCTTCTTCTTGGTGGAACGCGCTCTCAAGTCCTACATGGACGAGCTACAAGCCTCCTAGGCCCCTCCAACTGCTATTAAATACCCTCTCTCCTTGAGGGGAAACCAATACAATTATATCCTAGTCATTCCCATTCATTCTCTTGAATACCCGCTCTTCTCTCTGCTTCTCTGGATGCCATCTTTGGCCTGAAGCGCTTTCCACAAGTTCTCTCATTCTCAGAGATTCCGAAGCACTCTCGGGGACTCCCAGACGTCACTCCCTCTGATCGAACGCCGAGTCTAGTGCCCAAGTGCGCTCCTAGGGTTTTCCACTAAAAATCCCCTACGCGTCTAGCACACTAGACGCGTCCGCAATTTCCGACAGAAAATCGCCTACGCGTCCTACGCGTCCCACGGAGTTCTGAGACGTCGCCGATAACTCTTCCACGCTCTATCTCCTTCGTCAAGAACGCCATCTAGGCTCTGCACCTCATAATGCTTTACATACACCTTGAACTACGTTATGACCTGATCCCACCCACGGGTACGTAGGCAGCCTACACAAAAAGGTACGGTCACTCCTCCTATTCAACCTTCTCTCCTCCGAGAAGCCCTCCGACTGGAGAAAACCTAACTCGAGACTTTCGAGTTCACACCTTTGGCTCGAGTGCAGCCATTTGGTCCGGCCTTGGGTCGAACCGCCCGAAGTCTTCAATAGTTGTTCATTTTTGTGCGACAATATTTTGGGGCTAGAAGGAGGGGACTTCCCGACTTGTGCAGCTCGAAACCCCTTCTGTCCATCTTCTTCTTTTCTTTTGAAAGCTCGACTTTCTCGGACTTAAGAAAAGATGAGTAATCAACCACCTATACGTTCTGAGGGCGCTAACAACCCTGATAACACTACTAGGACCAAAAAAATACATCTTGCGCTCCCGAGCGCACGGTGACGAAGAGTCGCTCCCTGAAGAGAGCTCGACCCGCTCAACATCCGCCTACTAAAGGCAAAGAATGCGAGGTATCATATCCGACTGGCTGCGAAACGACCTACGCATAACGTGGTGATCCCTGATGGGGATCCCGAGAAACTCAATGAGGAAAGTCGCAATCGCGACCCTGATCACGAGGGTATTGGCGATTGGGAGTATATCGAGACTTCTCTCACGAAGGACGGGGGACTCCCCGCTGTGAATGAAGCCGGCGCCTCCATGAGGCAAGCCCTGATCTCAGGGATCATCTTACTGCTCAACGCAACGAGCTTGGTAATGACCTGATAGAGCGACTAATCTCTCGGCCGAACATCCCCCTGGTAGCCCTAACTAACAGGAACCGCATCACGGGTCAAGGGTCTAATGAGAGGTGGCAAGTGACTCCTCCCGAACAGGGAGTTACTCCGACTACCGTTCTCCATGTGGTCACTATGATCCATAATCTTTGAAATGAAGTATGAGATCTCCGAGAATACGGAATAGGCGGAAGTGCCTATAGGGTCGTTGAGGAGAATTCCTCGCCTTTCACGGCTCAGATATTGGCTGAGGTATGTACGGGAAATTTCAAACTCCCGAACCTCGCCCCCTATGATGGAAGAGCGGATCCCACTAACCACATCCAGCATTATGAAACCTGGATGACGATGCATGGTGTCGCTCCCGGTGCCATGTGCCAAGCCTTTAGTCTTACCATCGCCGGACCCGTTTCGAGTGGTTCAAGAACTTAAGGCCGGGAAGCATCCACTCGTTCAAAGACCTGAAGGACATGTTCCTAGCACGGATCGCCACATCTATGGTCCAAAAGAAGACCAAGATGTACCTGTTGTCAATCACGCAAGAGAGTGGCGAGTCTCTTAGGCGATACTCGCCCGATTCACCGAAGAGTCGAACAAGGTCGACCGCTTTGATGACGGTGATGCAATTGCCACTATCATTGAAGGCTTGCGCACAAGTGACTTCCTCATGTCCGTCGTCGGCCGTGTCCCTTCTACCACGGCCGAGTTGATGACTCAAGCCAAGACTTTCATGGGAATCGAAGATTACCCCGACGACCGCAAGAGCAACAATCAAAACTCTCGTCGTCGAGACGAACCTAGCCACGAGCAAGGCGACTCCCCGTAAAAGACGAAATAAGGGGAGTCAAGCTTCCAATAGCCAACCCCCCGTACCCCAGAAGCCGCGACTTGCGGAAGACTTTAAAGGGTATTCGTCGTTCACACCACTAAACACGCCGCCGGATCGGATCCTGACTTTGGCACGTGACAAGTTCACTCCCCCGGCTCCAATGAAAAAAGATCCCGCGACTCACGATCAATCTAGATATTGCGAGTTCCATCAGGAATACGGTCACTTGACCTCCGAATGCTACAATCTTAAAAGGCAAATTGAGGCTCTAATTCAACGGGGTGAGCTGAAAGAGTTCGTGTTGCGCATAATCAGCGCTGCGGGCCCCATCACAAGCAGACCACAGTCTGGCAAGGGAGGAGGAACAACCGCTTCTGCCGACCGAGCCGCAGCTACTACCGACGCCAATCCGCAGCTCCACATTGTGACCACCATACTAGGAGGTCAACAAGACAGAGATTCAGCCCGACAATGGAAGAAATTCCTAAGGGCCGTGGCACAAGAAGACGCTACTATGCACGTCAATCTTACGTACGAGGAACCTCCATCCGTGCCTTACGAGATGATGTACTTCACCAACGAAGAGGCCAAGCGAGTTTTGCATCCGCACAATGACGCAATAGTGCTCAAAGCCCAAGTGGCTAATAACCTCGTGAAAAGAGTTCTCGTCGACAACACCAGTGCTGCCGATATAATATTCAAGACCACCCTAGAACGCATGAAGCTCGGGGGGCTACGTCCAACTCCAACCCAAACACCTTTATTTGGGTTCAAGGGGGATAGAGTCATGACTGAAGGCATCATCGATCTGTCGGTCACCTTCGGGACTCCCGGAGGCATTGAAGTCGTTCACATGGTCCTATTCCTGGTGGTCGATCAGGAGTCGCCCTATAATGTCATCATTGGGCGACCCACGCTGAACAACGTGAGGGCTATTACTTCCATGTATCATCTACCGGTGAAATTCCCCACTTAAGAGGGGATTAGCATCATGGTTGGAGATTAATCCCAGGCCAGAATATGCTACGTGCAAGGAGTCGATGGCAAATCCGCCAGAAAAATGGTTAACACAATCTTCCAACTGGAAGACGATTGCCCATGCGACCTAAGGGACGCGAGAAAATTCAGAGAACTCGAGTCTCGGGATGAAGTTGAGAGACTTAAAGTGGAAACCTCCGACGATCTCGCGCCAGTCGTGCTAGACGAATCTAAACCTGACCAGGTTGTAAAGATCGGCACCCGACTTCCACTCACCATCAAGACTCAACTCACCGCCTTCCTCCGAGAATTTAAGGATGTTTTCGCATGGACACATGCAGATATGCCCGGAATCAATCCCTAAATAATAGTGCACCAATAGTACGATGACCCAAGGGTCGCCGAAAATGTGCAGGCTAGACGAACGTTCAATCTAGAACGATACCTGACCATAAATGAAGAGGTTGAAAAACTTCTCACCGCGAACTTCATCCAAGAAGCTAAGTACCCCAATGTTGGAATTGATCTAGGGTTAAGAAAATATTTAACGCTTCTAGCAAGCGGCAGAAAATAAAAAATTTATTTTAAACAAGTAAAACGATTTACTAACCTACACAAAGAGCAAGCACATGTTATTATTAAAACTATCTAAAAGTGATTACACGTTTACTAACATTTATGAAGCTTGATCGTTGAGAAGCTTATAGAGGTTGAATCGCTCGTCTCCCCATGCAGCTCGTCTTTCTTCGTTCTTCGGGAACTAGAGTAACCACGAAAGTTTCTATCACATAAATCACTCGAGGTAAGAAGGATTTAGTGTGTGGGAACTTTTTGTTGTCAATGGTGCCCACAAGAAGAGTTGTAGTCTCTATTTATGTACATTTGATGTAATATAGTCTCACGAAGACTCTTCCATGTAACTGCTTACTTATTAATTAAAGTTGAAACGTTCATTCATTCTTCCTTCTCTGTTTGAAGCTTTAGGATAATCTATAGTCTTTAGTCCTTAAACAAACCTAACAACATATGAAGACACAAATTTAGATTTGCATGAACAGACACTTCATGGTTTGCATAAAACAATATATTCGCAATCTAAGGATCAAAGGACTATTGATCTCAGTACGATTGTTAGGAGAATCTATGATGTCTGGTTATGGGACATTGAGAGTTGGAGACTCTATAGTTCTTCTAGGTATCTTTTGAAGGTACTGAATTGACCAATGCACTTCTAGAGACAGAATAAGAACAAACCATTTAACATTTTATGTCTCGAAGTCACTACGTATGAACTGCATCATGCTTACCTCAAACCTGAAATGAGACATGTCATTTCGTAGCTTACGTATTCTCAATTGAGAAAGTCAGAGTTCAGATTCACTCTGTGATTTTGAACATGACCTATTGGTGAAGTACTAAGTTATGAAGATGTCATGAGTAACTTTGTGAATATCTCATAGATATGGAATTCATGTACAATATTGCTGAAATGCAATGTATATCACCTCATGCTTTGTTCCTTGGAATGTGAATAAATGAACTGGCCAGTGTCCAAATTGAGTCATGACTCTTTTGGATGAATCAATGTGACTTGTTAGCTCCTTGTCAATACATTGTTTCTAACTTCTGACCTAGTGTTTTAGCTCTTCTATTCTTAGACTTGTTCTTGAGTCATCGTGTTTAAAAGTGCCCATTCACTAATTCCTTCCTTTCTCGAGTGATTCATGTGAAAGAAACTTTCGTGGTTACTCAAGTTTCTCGAAGAACGAAGAAAGACGAGCTGCGCGGGGAGACGAACGTTTCAACCTTCCTAAGGCTTCTCGATATTCAAGCTTCACAAAGGTTAGTAAACGAGTATTGCTTTTAGATAGTTTTAAATATAAACATGTGCTTGCTCTTTGTCTAGGTTAGTAAAATCGTTTTACTTGTTTAAAAGAAATTTTTTAAATTCCGCCGCTTGCTCGAAGCGTTAAATCTTTTCTTAACCCTAGATCAATTCCAACACTTTTAAAACACAACGACTCAAGAACAAGTCTTAGAGTGGAAGAGCTAAAATAAACACTAGGTCAAATGTGGACCTAGGTGCAAAACAAAAACGAAAAGAGTTAGAGAGAGAGAGAGAGAAGTGGGCGGCCAACTCTAGAGAGAGAAGCTCTCAATCTCTAAAATGGTGAGATGAGAAACAATAAGAATGAGGGCCCTATTTATAGGGGAATTATTACCTTCAAAAACGTAGTTTCCTCTTCTATAGAATATCACATATTCATGAGCAAATATTGACTCTCTTTCTCTTTAAGTCACACGGCCAACTAGCTTCTAGAAGGCCTTGGATTTGTTTCCTCTTTTGTTCTCTCTCCTGTTAGGCACCCAATATGTTGCTTCATGAAGCAAATTTGTTTCGTCTTTTTCTTTTAGCAAGTATCTTCATACATTAATGAACAAAATAATTCTCTCTTTCCCTTTGGTATGGACGGTTTCTTTAGGCCTTCTAGAACATGTTTCTAGATGTCTTATTTGTTCATGACAACATAAGAAAAGCCCATTAAGAATTTTCACATAAAATCCACGAAATGAAATTAATCCTCAAGGCCCAATTAATCTAATCTTGGCCGTGTGGTACATTTCATTTTTCACCATATGACAATGTCAAAAAACTTATTTATTGACATTCATACCACCCCATGTCCAAAAAGACAAAATTACCCTTTAGACAATTTTCGTAAAACTTGTCTAGTTCTTGTTTTTACTTAGCTTATAGTTTAACTAATCCTACTCCAAATGACTTGTAACAGTGACCTCATGGATCCAAATGAACAAAGCTTGAGCTAACATACTTGGACTCAAAAGTTCACAAACCTTTTCCAAGATTAGCTTAATGTCAATGGACTCCACTAAAGAGTTGACACTGAGAATCTCTCTGTTCAAATGAATTTGTTTTCTACTCAACAATTCAACTTAATTGTGATGAGTGGATCTACTGAATATTATCTATGTTTACCCTTCATGAATATCAACAGCTAGATGGGATTTACAAAATTACCATTTTACCTTTCTAGTTGTTATTTCCTCAACTCCTTTGTCGCTTGTGAATAAGTTAGAAACAATGTATTGAGGAGGAGCTAACAAGTCACATTGATTCATCCAAAAGAGTTATGACTCAATTTGGACACTGGCAACATAATTTATTCACATTCCAAGGAACAAAGCATGAGGTGATATACATTGCATTTCAGCAATCTTGTACATGAATTCTATATCTATAAAATCTTCACAAAGTTACTCATGACATCTTCATAACTTAGTACTTCACCAATAGGTCATGTTCAAAATCACATAGTGAATCCGAACTCTGACTTTCTCAAATGAGAATACGTAAGCTATGAAACGACATGTCTCAATTTATACGTAGTGACTTCGAGACATATGAGGTTAAATGGTTTGTTCTTATTATGTCTCTAGAAGTGCACTGGTCAATTCAGTACCTTCAGAAGATACCTAGAAGAACTATAGAGTCTTCAACTCTCTATGCCCCATAACCAAACATCATAGATTCTCCTAACAATCGTACTGAGATCAATAATCATTTGATCATTAGATTGTGAATATGTAGTTTTAAGCAAAACATGAAGAGTTTGTTCATGCAAATCTACATTTGTCTCTTTATATGTTGTTAGGTTTGTTTAAGGACTAAAGACTATAGAATATCATAAAGCTTCAAACAGACAAGGAAGAATGAATGAACGTTTCAACTTTTATTAATAATTCAGCAATTACAAGCAAGTGTCTTCGTGAGACTTTATTATATCAAATATACATAAGTAAAAGACTACTACTCTTCTTGTGGGCACCATTGACAACACCCAAGTGGGTCGCCAATGTGGTGATGGTGAAAAAACCTAATGGGAAGTGGCGCATTTGCATAGATTACAAAGATCTTAACAAAGCTTGCCCTAAGGACCGCTTCCCGCTCTCGTGCATCGAATAATTGGTCGACGCCACGACTGGCCATGAACTCATCAGCTTCATGGATGCCTATTTGGGCTACAACCAAATTCGAATGCATGAGCCCGATTAGATTACGACAACCTTTGTCACCAATCGAGGTCTCTACTGTTATAAGGTCATGCCTTTCAGCCTTAAGAACGCGAGAGCTACTTACCAACGATTGGTTAATCGGATCTTCTCCAATCAAATTGGCAAGACCATGGAAGTATACGTGGACGACATGCTCGTTAAAAACCTACAGGCAACTAATCACGTACACGACCCAAGGAAGATGTTCACAATCCTCCACCGATACAAAATGAAACTCAACCCCAACAAGTGCATGTTCGGGGTTGAATCCGAGAAATTCCTAGGATACATCGTCAACTGACGAGGGATAGAGGCGAATCCCAAAAAGATCATGGCACTCCTTGAAATGAAGTCCTCGAAACGAGTCAAAGAGGTGCAAAGCTTGATCGGTAGGATTGCTGCTCTGACACGCTTTGTGTCGAAAGCAACCGACAGGTGTCAACCGTTCTTCAAAGCTCTGAAGAAGACGGACGGCTTTGAGTGGACTAATGACTGCGAAAAGCCTTTCAAGAGATGAAGGCTTACTTCGGGTCCCCACTATTTCTCTCCAAACCAAAAGAGGGTGAGGTGCTATACGTATACCTCGCCGTCTCTAATAGGGCCATAAGCGTCGTTCTTGTTCGCAAAGAAGATAGGGTCCAATGGCCAATCTATTATGTGAGCAAAGCCTTACTTGATGCGGAGACGCGCTACACTGAGAGAGAGAAACTTTCTCTGGCTCTCGTGATGGCAGCTAAAAAGCTGCATCCGTATTTCCCAGCTCACCTTATCGCGGTGCGAACTGAGCATCCGATCGGTAAAGCTCTTCAAAAGGGGACATCGACTCGCATGGCGATCTGGTCCCAAGAATTGAGCGAGTACGAGATTGAGTTCCACCCAAGAGCGGCTATAAAGGGTCAGGCATTAGCTGACTTTGTGGCGGAATTCTCATACACTCCCGATATAGGAAGAGCAAAAAATGACTTAACCGATAACGCGATGACGCGGAAGAGAAAGGTTGACCCAATGGGTCCCATCTGGGAGTTACACATAGACGTAGCATCTAATGCTCGAGGGGCTGGCGCCGGAATCATTCTAACTAACCCCGATGGGGAAAAGTTACGATACGCCCTCCACTACGGCTTCCAAGCCTCTAATAATGAGGCCGAATATGAATCCCTCATTTTAGGGATAGAGCTCGCACAAAAGCTCGGCGCAAAGAACCTACGGATACACTGCGACTCACAGTTGATCGTGAACCAGGTTAAAGGAGATTACACTGCCAAGGAGCCTAATATGGTTGCCTACCTGGCAAATACAAACTCCAAACTCGATGCCTTCTCTTGGATCGAGACTCTCCAAATCCCGAGAGAACAAAATTCAGAGGCTGATGCACTTGCTCGCCTCGGATCGGGCATCGACGAAGACGGGCTGGGAACTGTCCCCTTCAAATTTCTTCCACGGCCATACGTCTCCCGAGATGAAGTCGGTACTATAGAGGATGTGTCTCAGCCAACTTGGATGAACCCAATTATTGAGTTTCTACGAAGAGGGGAACTTCCTAAAGGCCGCAAAGAAGCAGATAAGTTGAGAGTCTTAGCATCCAAGTACACGCTTCAAGATGACATACTCTATAAGCGCGGTTATGTTGGAATCGATCTAGGGTTTAAGAAAATAATTAACGCTTCGGTAAGCGGCGGAATTTTAAAAAATTTCTTTTCAAGTAAAAACAGTTTTTTACTAACCTAGACAAAGAGCAAGTTCATATAAATAAAAACTATTATGAGCTAAGAAGTTTACTAACCTTTCTTGAAGCTTGAACTTTGAGAAGCTTTTGGAAAGTTTGCAACGCTCGTCTCCCATCGCAGCACGTCTCTCTTTCTTTCTCGGCAACTCGAGCAACCACGATAGTTTCTATCACTAAATCACTCGAAATAAAAGGAATCAGTGAGTGGGCACTTTTAAACACTAGGACTTAAGAACGAGTCTTGAAGTCGCAGAGCTAAACTCTAGGTCAAATGAGGACCTAGGTGCCAAAACAATAAAACGAAATTGACTAGAGACAGAGAGGAGAGGGGCGGCCACAAGTTCTAGAGAGAGAGACTCTCAATCTCTAACTTATGTGGAATGAATGAAATGAGAAGAATAAGGCTCCTATTTATAGGAGAGGCTTTACCTTCAATAAGGTAGTTTCCTCTTCTTTAGAATATCACATATTCATGAGGAAATAATCCTTATTTCCTTTTCTTATTTCGGGCGTGTAAGCCTTGCCATCTAGAAGCAAATTTGTTTCCTATTTTGCTTGCCTTGGCCGCCCATGTCATACTCTCCTAGAGGAAATTTGTTTCCTCTTTTTCTTTTGGAAAGTATCTTCATACATTAATGCACAAAATAAACTCTCTTTCACACTAAGGGCTGCACGAAATTTGGTCTCCCATTCACTTGGGTTGGGCGGCCAAAAGCCTTCTAGAAAGGCTTTCTAGGTTTTTTTTTAATTGTTCATGACAACATAAGAAAAGCCCATTAAGAATTTTCTAGTAAAATTCTATGAAATGAAATTAATTCACAAGGCCCAATAAACATGTTATGGCCGTGTGATATAATATGTCATCATATGACATTGTCAAAAAATTTATTGACATTCATTTCATGCCATGTCCAAAAAGACAAAATTACCCTTTCGACAATTTTCGTTATTGTTTTGACTTAGCTTCTAGTTTAACTATTCCTAATCGATGTGATTCGTGACAGTGACCTCATGGACCCAAATGAACAAAGCTTGAGCTAAACACTTGGACTCAAAAGTTCACAAACCTTTTTCAAGTTTAGCTTAATGCCAACTGACTCCACTAAAGAGTTGACACTGAAAATCTCTCGGTTCAAATGAATTTATTTTCTACTCAAGAATTCAACCTAATTATGATGAGCGGATCCACTGAATATTATCTGTGTTTACCCTTCATGAATATAATCAGGTAGTCGGGATTTACAAAATTACCATTTTACCCTTCTAGCTGTTATTTCCTCAACTCCTTTGTCTCTTGTGAATAAGTTAGAAACAATGTATTGACGAGGAGCTAACAAGTCACATTGTTTCATCCAAAAAAGTCAAGACTCAATTTGGACACTGGCCAGTTCATTTATTCACACTCCAAGGAACAAAGCATGAGGTGATATACATTGCATTTCAGCAATCTTGTACATGAATTCCATATCTATGAGAACTTCACAAAGTTACTCATGACATTCTCACAACTTAGTACTTCACCAATAGGCCTTGTTCGGAATCACATAGTGAGTCCGAACTCTGACTTTCTCAAATGAGAATACTAAGGTGTGAAATGACATGTCTCATTTCAGGATTAAGGTAAGCACGATGCAATTCATACATAGTGACTTCGAGACATAAGAGGTTAAATGGTTTGTTCTTATCTTGTCTCTAGAAGTGCACTGGTCAATTCAGTACCTTCGGAAGATACCTAGAAGAACTATAGAGTCTCCAACTCTCAATGCCTCATAACCAGACATCATAGATTCTTCTAACAATCATACTGAGGTCAATAGTCCTTTGACCCTTAGATTGCGAATATATCGTTTTAAGCAAACTACGAAGAGTTTGTTCATGCAAATCTACATTTGTCTCTTCGTAAGTTGTTTAGTTTGTTTATGGACTAAAGACTAATGTTTTATCATAAAGCTTCAGACAAGGAAGATTGAATGAACGTTTCAACTTTTTATTAATGAATAAGCAATTACAAGCAAGAGTCTTCATGAGACTTTATTACATCAAATGTAGAATATAAAGATTACAACTCTTCGTGTGGGCACCATTGACAACAGGTTACTCGACACCGCTGCTCCTATGCCTCAATAGCGTCGAGTCGACCAAGGTACTCCGCGAAATACACAAGAGCATCTGTGGGAACCACGCCGCTAGAATCTCCCTCGCGCTCAAAGCTCTTAAACAAGGCTATTTTTGGCCTACCATGAAAAAAGATGCCTGTGAATGGGCGAGGCGTTGTGACAAGTACCAACGCTTTTTCGAAATCCCGAGACAGCCGCCGACCCCACGAGCAGCATCATTGTCCCGTGACCCTTTGCTAAATGGGGCATGGACATCATTGGCAAACTCCCTAGAGCGCCGAGACAATACGACTACGCCATAATCGCCATAGACTACTTCACCAAGTGGGTAGAAGCCGAGCCGCTCGCCAAAATAACCGAAGCAAATACGACAAACTTCATCTGGAAAAGCATCATATGCAGGCATGGCATCCCTATCTCGATTGTGACCGACAATGGAACACAATTCGACAACGCACGAGTAAGAGATATCTGCGATCAACTAAAGATCAGTAAGACATTCTCCTCGCCATGTCATCCGCAGGCCAACGGCCAGGTTGAAGTAGTCAACAAGACTATTAAGAGAAATCTTAAAAAGAAACTCGAAGACAAGAAAGGCGCCTGAGCCAAAGAGCTACCATTCGTCATGTGGGCTTACCGGATGACCGCACAGAATGCCACCTGGGAGACTTCATTCTCCCGCGCATAAAGGATCGAAGCCGTAGTGCCAGTCGAAACCGAGATCCCCACGTTCCGAGTTGAGACTTTCAACGAAGAAAACAATGACGAGGCATGCACCTAGAGTTAGAATTAATCGACGAAAAGAGGTCAGAAGCGCTTAACCGCCTCCATGCGCAAAAGCGCAAAGTCGAAAAATACAACAACTCCAAGATCAAACGGCGAAACCTTTGCCGTCGGAAGTCTAGTACTCAGGCGAGTGTTTCAGAATACCCAAGTGCAAGGCGCCGGCGTCCTCGGCCCAAACTGGGAAAGACCCTACAGAGTCCGCAAAGTCATACATGACGGTCCTACTACATCGAATACACGGTCGGGACCCCAATCCGTCACCCGTGGAATGCAGAACACTTTAATTTCCCATATTCAATAAGGCATGCGAGCCAATGTTTTAGGATTTTTAATTTTTTCGCAATCATAATAAAGTTCGAGGTTTCTTTTTAAAAATCCGCTTTATAAAAGTTTTCCGGTTATCAAAAGTAAAATTTGTGACCCAAAAAACTTGGGGGCTAGCAACAGTAAGGAAATCCTCAAGAAAACAACGCTCTACCAAAAAAAAAACTTAAGTCTCAACCCGAACACAAACGGGAACAAGGACACCTAAGACGCCTACATGGCGCACTTAAGACGCCTACATGGCGCACGTAAGACGCCCACATGGCGCAACTAAGTCGTCCCTCACGACGCACCTATGACGCCTCAATGGCGCACTTAAGACGCCTACATGGCGCACGTAAGACGCCTACATGGCGCAACCAAGTCGTCCTTTGCGACGCACCTAAGACACCTATATGGCGCACGTAAGACGGCTATATGGCGCAACCAAGCCGCGACGCACTTAAGACGCCTACATGACACACTTAAGATGCCTACATGGCGCACGTAAGACGCCTACATGGCGCAACCAAGTCGTCCCTCCCGACGCACGTAAGATGCCTTCATGGCGCACTTAAGACGCCTACATGGCGCACGTAAGATGCCTACATGGTGCAACTAAGTCGTCCCTCGCGATGCACTTAAGACGCTTATATGGTGCACGTAAGATGCCTACATGGCACAACCAAGTCATCCCTCGCGAAAGCACCTAAGACGCCTACATGGCGCACGTAAGACGCCTACATGGCGTAACCAAATCGTCCCTCGCGACGCACCTAAGACGCCTATATGGCGCACTTAAGACGCTTACATGGCGCACGTAAGACGCCTACATGGCGCAACCAAGTCGTCCCTCGCGACGCACCTAAGACGCCTACATGGCGCACGTAAGACCCCTACATGGTGCAACCAAGTCGTCCCTCATGGTGCACTTAAGACGCCTACATGGCGCACGTGAGACGCCTACACGGCGCGACAAAGACACCTACATGGCATGACAAAGACCCCTACACGGCACACTAAAAATGCCTACAGGGACGCAAACCATACAATGGTTAGCATATCTAAGGCGAAATCCTGCTAAGGCAAAAGACTTGCCAAAACCACTGGCGAAAGACACGTGTCTATTGAAACATACCATAGCCAATCAGGGTAAGAATGCAAGACCAAAATGAGCAGACGTGTTCATAAAAGAAAATTATGTTCCATAAAAAAAGGGCAGCCGCCCCAAAAATCCTAGAAAGCAAGTGCTAAAACAGGAGCGCTGAAAGGAAACTCCTAAAGAAAGCAATGCGCTAAACACTTGCGCGAAAAACAAAAAAAATATTTATCACTCAGCAAGTTCGTCACCAAGAGGCTCAACCCCGTCGAGCGGTGAGAACAGAGAGTCGAAGAAGTGGAAGGTGATCCCACGAGAGACGTTCTCGGTAGCGGTAGCTTCCCGACACTCCACTGTTGCAGCATGCCTCGCCTCCTCGATCCCAACATCAAAGTCGTCTTGCAGGTCAGACGCAAGGTATTCCGCCGCTGCCTTTTCCGTGGTGAGCCGAGCTACTTCCTCCGCCAAAGAGTCACGCTCGCGCTCCGCCCAAAAACGGGCGACCTCGCACGACGAAAACTGACCTTGAAGAATGCCCGCTTCTTCTGTACGCGTCTCCAATTGGCGTCGAAGGTCCCGCACCTCACTCCGGAAAATTTCTATCGATCGAGTCGCCACTTCAAGAGCTTGACGCTCCATCGTCAATTCTCCAACCATATTCTTCACTGCTGACTGAGCGTGATCACATTTTCCTCGGGCGACTCCCAACTCAACATGGGTCTCTTGGAGCTGTTCGCGAAGACTCGCGAACTCAATCTTTGAGTGAGGACCTCGCTCGGCCCGAGCTAGCTGAAACTTCGCTTGATCAAGCTCCTCCTAGGCGAGTCCCATACGCCGAATAAGGTCGTGAAGAATCTTCTCACCTTGGGTCGCACGCGCAAGCCCCTGAGGAGGTTGAATGGGCAAGTCATCAAAAACAAGATTCTAGCAAAACAAAGCGAAAGGATAAGAAGAGGTAAACTTACTCTCTGTGCGTCAGAGACGCCATTGTGGAAGAAGTCTACATCGGTGCTTGCCACGATGCCCTTCCACATCTTCAACAGGGATTGCGTGAGCCCTTGGGAACATTTCCCTCTAACTTCCACAGCCTCCGCCTCGATCATTGAGTTCGCGCGCTTCAAATCCGAAGACGTGTCCGGAAGAGCCAAGGAAGAAGATCGCTTCAAGGAAGCACGGGGACCACTCTCTGCCAAATGACCGACGTCAGACTTCTCCTTGCCAATCCGCACCGCGATCCGAGAACGAATTATCGCCAATGACTTCGAGTCTCGGAAATATCTCACCAAACGCGAGCGAGCCCTCGCCCTAGCTGAGGAAGCTACAAAAACAACAAAGATCGGAACTCTGACTTAAAAGAGACTAAAACTGAAAAAGAACAAACGCCAAAGTACCTGGAGGGCCGTTGCTCGAAGGAGACGATATGGCACAAGGGGCTCCGTCCGCCCACTAAACATCTTCACGGCCAAGAGGGAAAGGCGGAAACCACCTAGTGGACGCCATCAGCTCGGGGGAGCGAAATCGCTCCCCAGTTTTCCGAGCCTCCGACATTCCTCGGATCTCCTTCACGAATTCGAGGTTGTCGGCCCCCGCATCACCAAAGAAGTCAGTGAGAGAACCGAACCAGAGTGGCGCATCTCCAAAGGCTTCGACTGAGACCCACACCCACGCTCTCCTGTTATGCTTCTCCGAGTCCGTGATCAGCCTAGTGTTCCGGCGATCGCAGGCCATGAAGAAGCTGGGTTATCCAGGCTCTGGGAAGACCGCAACAAGATTGTGAAAGTCGCCCACGGTCATCGCCCGCTCAATCTGGCAATGCAACTCCATGTGACACATCGCCACCATGCGATAAAACGTCGGGCTCATCTGACAGGCATGCACCCCCCATCGCATGATGAGCTGCTGGACAACGGGCTTGAACGGCAATCGTAACACACAATGAAGACTCGCTACTGAAACTGCGGCAACCCCACGACATGGATAGAAGGGGCGATCGTCCGGTAAGGGACAGAGAAGTACCACGGACGTCGGAATGGCGTATGCCTCTCTGAGACCAACGAATGTTCGGTAGATGAACGATCTTTGAAGCATTGGTCCCCGAACAATCAAAGCTCTCGGGAGCAGCAAAGCCTTCCACGGGATACCACTCCGTCCTAGCAAGAGACCTCACCGATACTACCGATTCCGCGTCTGAGACCCCAGACCTGGAACATTGCGGTCCCGGGGGAGAGCCTCTGTCCTCCAAAACGGCCGTGGCAGTCGCCAATGGCCCCCCGAGACATTCCACTGTAGAACCCTCGGCTCCCGGACACGTCTCCGAATCTCCTCTGGGATCATCTGACTCCGACCCGAAGTCATCCATGCATTCAATCTCATCGAGAACCGACTCTAACAAGGTCGGCGCAACCACGCTAGCAACTTCTCCCGGCGCGCCTTGAACGTCCAAGTCGGACTCTAGCACATTAGACCGGGGCACGTCGCGCGCCCCCTCGCCAACTAAGTTCATCACGACGCGAGGCGCAGTGCCCCCAGATACGTGCCGACTAGCATCCTCGTCCGCACCACGCCCACTCGCGTCCCGAGGCTGAGACACGGGCGCAGTCGCGCCTTACTCGCCCTCTTCGAACCACTGCTCCGCTCCACTTGGATCCTCATCCACGTGCAAGGGAACCTCCCCTAATCCCAAGAAGAGGTCCTTCTCTGCGTGCTCAGAGTCCTGAAGCAAGAGATAGAAATCTATCTCGGGATCCTCAGTTGGGAAAGGGAAGGGAATATCCATCATGCAAAAGTGTAGATAGAGAGAGAGAAAAAAAAATTGTAGAGAGAGAGAGAGAAAGAAAGTGGAAAAAATAGGAGAGTGGTGCCTCTATTTATAGACTCTGGGGGGGGGGGGGGGGGGGGGGGGGGGGGGGGGGGGGGTGGGGGGGTTGGAGTCCAAATCCTACTTCCACAAGTGGAAAAAAAAAGGGAAAAAAAACCCGTCAAAAGTCGACTTTTCCCGTGCAAACGCATCACCCCCGCGCGCGGGGTACGCACCGCGCCGCTTGGGGTGCGCGCCGCGCGCCACAAAAAAAATGTGTGTATCCTCACGACGGTGATGACTTTGAAAATAAAGTTTCCTCAAACACCCGGCTGAAATGACTGAAAGTTCGTCGCCACGAGCCTCCCGAGCGACGAACTTGGGGAGCTAATGTTGTCGGTCGTTTTCGGAGAACCCGGAACGCCGAGAAGACACACCATTCAAAAGGCCAATGGTCAGGCCAAAGGTCCAGAAGAACGGCAAGCCTTCCATCACGAGTCGACTGGCAAGTCCTCGTTCGGAAACTTTCAGCTCCTCGAGTCGAGTCACTTTCCTCGAATCGAGCCTTGCTCCTCGAGTCGAGTCACCGTCCTCGAGTCGAAATAACTCCTCGAGTATAATTACGTGTCCACGAGCAGAGACTTTTATGTTTCGCGCGACTTGCATGAAATCCTGAGCCCCGAAGGCCCAACGGGCCTAATAAACGAAGACCACTAAGGCCCACAAAAGGCCGACAAGTTAGGCGCGCGCCCCTCAGGGAAAATGCGTGAGCGCAGCAAGCCATGCACCGCGCCAAGCACGCCGCGCACCCCTCAAGAAGAGTGCGTGCGCGGTCTTGGAAGTGAGATGCACGCACATAGCGCATTGCGTGCCACGCGGGGCACTCTCGCGCCACGTGTTACGCGCCGTGCGCGCGCTGCGCTCCTCTTCTTGGCGGAGCGCGCTCTCCAATCCCACATGGACGAGCTACAAGCCTCCTAGGCCCCTCCGACTGCTATAAATACCCCTTCTCCTTGAGGAGAAACCAATCCAATTCTACCCTATTCATTCCCATTCATTCTCTTGAATACTTGCTCTTCTCTCTGCTTCTCTGGATGCCATCTTTGGCCTGAAGCGCTTTCCACAAGTACTCTCGTTCTCAGAGGTTCCGAAGCACCATCGGGGACTCCCGAACGTCGCTCCCTCTAATCGAACGCCGAGTCTAGTGCCCAAGCGCGCTCCTAGGGTTTTCCACTGAAAATCCCTTACGCGTCTAGCAAACTAGACGCGTCCGCGATTTCCGACAGAAAATCCCCTAGGGTTTTCCACTGAAAATCCCCTACGCGTCTAGCAAACTAGACCCGTCCGCGATTTCCGACAGAAAATCGCCTACGCATCCTACGCGTCCCACAGAGTTCTGAGACGTCGTCGAGGACTCCTCCGCGCTTCGTCTCCTTCGCGAGAACGCCCTCTAGGCTTCGCACCTCATACTGCGTTACATACGCCTTGAACTACGTTCTGACCTGATCCCACCCACGGGTACGTAGGCAACCTACACAAAAAGGCACGGTCACTCCTCCTATTCACCCCTTCTCTCCTCCGAGAAGCCCTCCGACTGGAGAAAATCCAGCTCGAGACTTTCGAGTTCACACCTTTGGTTCGGGTGCGGCCACTTGGTCCGGCCTTGGGTTGAACCGCCCGAAGTCTTCAATAGTTGTTCATTTTCGTGCGACAACATCTAGATTCTTTAAATATAAGAGAAAAATAAGATAAATAAATATCCTAGATTACGATCTGATGGATGAGAGAAAAAGTAGGATTTGTAGTCAAGATCCAATGGCTCATGCTTAGCTACAAAATAGGAAAGAATAAAAGAGAACTAAATATCTCTAAGATATTCCTAAAATATCTCCTTTCTACCACTATAAATAGCGGTCTAAGAGTAAGCAAGATATACACTTTTGCAAAGGGAAAAAATTTCACTTATCACACCTAGTGTGGACGAAATTCTCTCTCTCCCTCTCCCTCGGAATTCCGTGATTCCATTATCATAAACACAGTACGATCTAAAATCATAAATTAGAGTTGTAGTGAGATTCAAAGTGTGCCCACACTATATTATTGTTCATCCAGAGATTACGTTTCGGGAGACTAAGGTGTCATCAAGGCGCAAAAGAGATCCCGAGAGTTTCAGAGACATCCCGGAGAGCTTATCATAGAAGACGACGATGGGAGGCTGAGATGAGACGAAAAGAAGACGGAGAGCTCGAGGGGATCCCGACTCAGAAAGCTTAAGGAGAAACCCGTAAGTTTTCTAATAACTCGTCTCTTTATATTGATTGCTTGGCACATATGTTCTCATGGTTAAATTAATTGAACAAAACTAGATCTTGTTTTAATAACCATTAAATTGATTAACTTAAGATAGCGTAATTAATTATTTTTCCGCACGGTTGTTATGATAAGGTGAATAATCAACAACCCCTGGTATCAGAGCGATTGTTCGTGTCTGATACCAACCTGATTTTTTCACCAACAAGTGTATCAGAGCCAGGTTTTTGTTTAATTAATCGATTCTTTCTTGTAATTAAATATGGTTTGAATGAAATTATATATGGATATGAGTTTCATGCAATTCAGTTTATGATTATGTGAATTTTGATTCGTGGTTTGATCGTAGAATATTTGATTCTTGTTTTTCTAGATTTTATGTTAAACCCGAAATTCAAACGATATAAGTTTTATGTAATTTTTATTATTATTGTTGTAATTCAACGAGCGCGACGTTCTTGATCACGACGATCGACGAGAGACGGACTCATAACGAAGAATCAAAGAGAGCCTCCACGATTGCACACAAGGACGGTCAATATTTATTGACCGTCCTTCCCCTTGCTCATAGACGAAGCACGGCCTTTTGGCCGTGTTCTTGTGCCAGGCCGCGTCCTCGTGGCGGCGGCGGTCCGGTGCTGCCACAAGACTTCCTTGCCCTAGGACAAGTGAAGTGGCTTCTTCCGGGCCTCAGCCCGGAAACCGTGGGCCCACTTATTTAAAAACAAAACAATTGTTTAGAGACATGTATTTATTTTCTCTTTTTCAACAATCCACAATGAGAATAAAGGAAAATAATAGGGTTAAAATAATATTTCAAGTTGGAAATGAAAAAGACACAATTGTTAAAAGACATGTATTTGTTTTCTCTCTTCCTCAATTATCCAAAATGGGCTTCTAAAAAAACAATCCAAAGTAAAAAAAAAAAAAAAAAAAAAAAAAAAAAAAAAAAAAAATAAGTACAAAATAGTCTTTCAGGTGAACTCTTTTTTAGTATAAATATAATGGACATTACGGCTTTGATTAGATGATGATTTGTAGTGTAATTACACCAATAAAATTACAATACATTTGTGATATTTTCTTAAGCCCCTCGTTAACACTTTTTTCTATTACTTGTTACTTATAAGCAATATACATATTGAAAATTATGTTTGAATAAACAAACGTTACCTTTCCCCCTTCCTTTTCTTTTTTTTTTCCTTTTCTTTCCTTATAACCCTTATGGCATTCTCTTATTCGGAATAAGGAAAATATCAAGAGTATCCCTCGTGTTTAATCGAAATGAGAGATGTATCACTTCGATTTCTAGAAATATCAGACATATTCCTTCAGTTTAATATGAATAGCATATATCTCCCCTAAATAAATGTTATATTACAAATATCACCATTTTCGTTTAATTTTACAAAAAAAAAAAAAAAAAATTTACTCCCCGAAATACTCTTAATAAAATAAATATTTATTTACTAATTTTTTTAAAACAATTCAAAATCTCTCTTTATAAAAAAAATCCTTAACTTTTTATAAAGAAATTTTTTAATTTAATTTTTTTGTATATAGAATAGAAAATAAAAAATTATTTCATAGAGGATATTATGGGGAGTTTAAATTATTTTTTTGTAAAAAATAAACGAAAAATGTGATATTTGTAATATAATATTTTTTAGGGAAGATATATGTTATTTATATTAAACTAAAGAGATATGTCTGATATTTCTAAAAATCGAATGGATAAATCTCGCATTTCGATTAAACACGAGGGATACTCTTGGTATTTTTCCATATGAATATTACTGGTTTAAATGCAAATAGTATTTAAATAATCCTCAAAATCACAAACAATGAGGTCTGAAAATTTCTTCATTCTTTTCGCTGTACAAATTGCAGAAATAATCCTCTCTTCAAACTCAAAAACATGCTGTTGGGAATCAAGCCACGTGGTGTGTTTAATGTATGTACAATTAAAACATTAAACTAGTGACGACTTTGCTTTTATCATGAACAAAAAAGTTAATTAATTTAAATAGGACTATGGTATTTAATATATAAATATGCTGGATACTGATATCATAACACAGCTAACAATTATTATAAACACAAATCAAAATTGGTGATGGTAAGGATGGTTCCGATATCATGTTGTTATTGTATACTGCAATGTCAGATCATAAGTATATATTATATATATATATATATATATATATATATATATATATATATATATATTTAAGTATAAAAAGATTACAGAATAAATTAGTTGTGGCTGGGCATTATATATGCTGATATTGACCATTATGTTATTTAAATTTTAAAACTAAACCGGCTCTACACATTTTGTATTTCTTTTTGCCATTCATATGATGATAAGTAATTTAATAGGAGATTACTGATAAATAGTATCGGTGAACCATCAACTTGCCACTGCCAAAAACACCAAATAGGCTTCATGTTTTTTTTTTTTTTTTTTTTGAAAAAATGACACATACATACCTTGTGTTTTAGTGAAATGTCGAGTTTAACTTTTAGTTTTCAAAAATATCGAATTCATACTTTCTATTTAATTAAAATGACGATATTATACCCTGAAATAGACAACAGTACCACGAATCTTATTTTTCTTGAATTTTTATTGAATTTCCATTGTGTTGACTATAATATTTATATGTAAACACCAATTATCTTTATTCAGTCACGCCATATATATAATTTATTTCAAAACTAAAAAGTAAACAATAGTCTCTTAATCGTGAAGAACACAAAAAAAAGACAAATGGATAAAAATCGACAGTCGATAGTCATCAAAATCACATATTTGAACAGAGAATCCATGAATTTTATTAAATTCATCTATGGAGAGATATGTATTTTACTATTTAATTTCAATTTAAAGCTATTTTTATTTCAAAATTGGGATTTTGGAAGTTAGGGTGCTGATTTAGATTTGATTCGGTTTTTCTTATATAAGAGTTAATATCAATTAAAGGGGGATTTGTGACAATGTTATCCATTTCAGGGTATAATTTTGTCATTTTAATTTAACAGAGGGTATGAACTCGACATTTTTTGAAAACCAAAGGTTAAACTCGACATTTTACTAAAACACAAGGTATATATATATATATATATATGTTATTTTCCCTTTTTTTCAAGTTCATGCTTAATCAGTTTATAATATATGAAGCGTCACGAGCCCATTTATTTATTCGAAGCCTTAATTTATTAAATAATTTAACTTCTGAGTTTTTTTATTACAAGTTTTTATCTTCATAACTCTCTCAATACTTTTTCTCAATTCTTAATTTCGATTTATCAATTTAATCTAAAAGGAAAGTTCAAAATTCTTTAGGAGAACAAAATGTAAAAAAAAAAATTATTAAAAAATTAACAAATAAGAGGATTTTTATTAGATAATGGATCAAATTGTTGGAATAGATCTAGGATTAAGAAAAGATTATCGCTTCTAGCAAGCGGGGGAATATAATAAATTCTTTAAAACATGTAAAACGATTTTACTACCTAGACAAAGTGCATGAGCATAATTTTTAAAATTAAAGGCTATAATGAGTTTTCACTCGGTACCAACCTTGTTAGAAGCTTGAGTGTTGAAAAGCCTCTGGAAAGGTTGAATCACTCGTTTCCCCACTTAGCTTGTCTCCTTGCGTATTCTTGAATCCGAGTAACCACGATAGTTTCTACCACTAGAGTCTTCGAGTTTAGAAAAGATTTAGCGTGTGGGCACTATTAAACACAATGATTCAAGAACTTGTCTTTGAGCCAAAGAGCTAAAACAATAGGTCTAATGAGGACCTAGGTGCCACAACAAAAGAGCAAGAAGAGAGAGAGAGAGAGAGAGAGAGAGAGAGAGAGAGAGAGAGAGAGAGAGAGAGAGAGAGAGCGAAGGGGGGGGGGGGGGGGGGGCAAGGTTAGAGAGAGAAGCTAGAGAAGCTCTCAATCTCTAAAACTTGTGTGTTGGTTGAACATTGTGAATGAGGTGTGGTATTTATAGGAGGATGGATTGCCTTGAAGAAGTAGTTTCCTCTTTTCTATTGAATATCACATATTCATGAGCAAATCCATTGTTTCCTCTTTCTCCACTTGGGTGTGCAACCTAGTGCCACAAGACCTTGGATTGTTTCATCATTTGTTCTCTCCTTGCATGCCGTCCAAATGCATAGCATGATGCTATGGATTTGTTTCCTCTTTTATTTTTGGCAAGTATCTTCATACATTAATGCACAAAATAAACTCTCTTTTTCTCTACATGTTGGACGGTTTTTGAGCTTCTAGAACATGCTTCTAGATGTTTCTTTATTTGTTCATGACAATATAGAAAAAGCCCATGTAGAATTTTCACATGAAATGAAAATCAATCCTCAAGGCTCAATATTCGCATGTTGGCCGTGTGAACTATTTCATTGTCATCATATGACAATGTAAAAAAACTTATTTATTGACATTCATACCATCTTATGTCCTAATAGACAAAATTATCCTTTAGACAATTTTCGTAAAACTTGTCTAGTTCAACGTTTAAACTTGTTTTGACTTAGCTTCTAGTTTGACTAATTCTACTCTAATGACTTGTGGTAGTGACCTCATTGATCCAAATGAACAAATCTTGAGCTAGCATACATGGACTCAAAAGTTCACAAACATTTTCCAAGTTCTAGCTTAATGTCAACTGACTCCACTAATGAGTTGACATTGAAATCTCTCGGTTCAAATGAATATATTTTCTACTCAAGAATTTTACTTTAATTGTGATGAGTGGATCCATCGAATATTATCTATGTTTACCCTTGATGAATATCATCAACTAGAGGGATTTACAAAATTACCATTTTACCCTTCTAGTTGTTATTTCCTCAACTCATTTGTCGCTTGTGAATAAGTTAGAAACAATGTATTGACGAGGAGCTAACAAGTCACATTGATTCATCCAAAAGATTCATGACTCAATTTGGACACTGGCCAGTTCATTTATTCACATTCCAAGGAACAAAGCATGAGGTGATATACATTGCATTTCAGGAATCTTGTACATGAATTTCATATCTATGAGATCTTCACAAACTTGTTCATGACATCTTCATAACTTAGTACTTCACCAATAGGTCTTGTCTATATCACATAGTGAATCTAAAACTCTGACTTTCTCAAATGAGAGTACGTAAGCTATGAAATGACATGTCTCATTTCAGGATTGAGGTAAGCATGATGCAATTCATACATAGTGACTCTGAGACAGAAGAGGTTAAATGGTTTGTTCTTACAATGTCTCTAGAAGTGCACTGGTCAATTCAGTATCTTCAGAAGATACCTAGAACGAACTATAGAGTCTCCAACTCTCTATGTCTCATAACCAGACATCATAGATTCTCCTAACAATCATACTGAGACCAATAGCCTTTTGATCCTTAGATTGTGAATATGCTATTTTAAGCAAACCATGAAGAGTTTTTTCATGAAAATCTATATTTGACTCTTCATTTGTTGTTAGGTTTGTTTAAGGATTAAAGACTAAGGTTTATCATAAAGCTTCAAACAAACAAGGAAGAATGAATGAAAGTTTCAACTCTTTATTAATTATTCAGCAGTCACAAGAAAGAGTCTTTGTATGACTTTATTACATCAAATGTATAACTACTACTCTTCTTGTGGGCACCAATGCCAACAAACACCCACTTGACTCAAAGAAGATGTGAGTAGTCCTTCATGCATAATCCCTATCGATGTTGGTCGAAGACCTTGCAGGATAAAGCTTTCGTGAATAGATCTGTCAAGTTGTCCACCGTCGAGATCTTCTCCACCTCCACGTTTTCGCGCTGCGCGATCTCTCGAATCAAATGGTACTTCCTCTCAATATGCATAGAGTGCTTATGGCTTCGAGGTTCCTTTGAGTTAGCGACACCTTCACTATTATCACAATAAAGTGTCATAGGCTTGTCGACTTTTGGAACGACTTCCAAATACTTAAGGAATTTTCTAAGCCATACAGCCTCTTTGGATGCTTCACAAGCAGCCATATATTCTGCTTCCATTGTGGAGTCAGCAATGCATGATTGCTTAATACTGCTCCACACAAAAGCTCTACCATTAAGGATGAACACACATCCCGAAGTGGTTTCCTGGAATCCTTATCCGCTTGAAAATCGAAGTCGGTATATCCCGTCATAGTCAGGTCAGTACCTGAATATGTAAGCATCAAGTTCCTAGTTCTTCGTAGATACTTAAGAACATGCTTAACAGCAATCTAGTGCTCGGGTCCAGGGTTGGATTGAAAACGGTTAACTACGCCAACTGTGAAGAAGATATCAGGTCTAGTGCAAAGCATGGCATACATGAGACTTCCTACGGCTGAGGCGTAAGGAATTTTTCTCATGTCTGCAATCTCTTGAGCAGTCTTGGGAGACTGGTCCTTAGAGAGTGAGACTACATGCCTAAAGGGTGTTTGGCCATTCTTGGAGTCTTGCATCGAGAAGCGATCCATCACCTTATCAATATAAGATGCTTGAGAGAGCGACAAAGTCCGATTTTTCCTATCTCAAAAAATTTGGATCCCTAGAATGTACGCGGCTTCTCCTAGATCCTTCATATCGAATTGCTTTGCCAACAAGACCTTAACCTCAGATAACTTACCCACATCATTACCTATGAGTAATATATCATCGACATATAGTACCAAAAACACAACTTTACCTTCGTGTATTAACTTGTAAACACACGGCTCATCTATTGTGCAGTCTTGGGAGACTGGTCCTTAGAGAGTGAGACTCAATGCGTAAAGAGTGTTTGGCCCTTCTTGGAGTCTTGCATTGAGAAGCGATCCATCACCTTATCAATATAAGATACTTGATAGAGCGATAGAGTCCGGTTCTTCCGATCTCGAAAGATTTGAATCCCCAGAAAGTACGCGGCTTCTCCTAGATCCTTCATATCGAATTGTTTTGCTAGCCAGATTTTAACCTCATATAAATTACCCACGCCATTGACTATGAGTAATATATCATCGACATACAATACTAGAAACACAACTTTGCCCTCGTGCATTAACTTGTAAACACAAGGTTTATCTATCGTCTGCTCAAAACCGAAGCTTTTTACAATTTCATCGAATCTAATATTCCATGACCTAGATCCTTGCTTTAATCCATAAATGGACTTAGACAACTCACAAAACTTGGTGTCTTGACCTTCTTCCACGAAACCGTCTAGTTGAGCCATAAAAAGGTGCTCGTCAAGATTTCCATTCAGAAAGGCAGTCTTAACATCCATTTGCCAGATCTCATAGTCGAGAGTTGCATCAATGGATAGAAGTATACGGATGGATTTAGCCACTAGTCGTGCTTTGAACGTCTCAACGTTCCCATCTGGACCCCTTTTCTTCTTGTATATCCACTTACACCCTACGGGATTAGTCCCTTCGAGAAGGTCTACAAGTTTCTAGACTTTGTTGACGTACATCGAGTGCATTTCAACTTTCATGGTGTCAAGCCAAAGATTTGATTCAGAACCATCCATTGCATGGCTGTAGGAAACAGGGTCATCCGTGTCAGAGACGGCTACGAGAGTATCTCCGTAAGACATGTACCTATAGGGCTTTTGAGAAGCCCTCCCACTACGTCGAAGTGCTACCTGACGAGATTCTGATGAGTTAGGTTGTTTTTCAGTTGGGGTAAGAACATTTCTCACAGATGAAGTAGAAGCATCCTCACCAAATTTTTCTTCAAGCAAAATTTTGCTTCTAGGTTTTACATCTTTCATAAAGTCCTCCTCAAGGAAACGAGCGTTCGTGCTAACAAATGTTTTGTTGTCCTCGGGACTATAGAATATGAAACCTTTGGTTTCCTTTGGATATCCAACAAACAGACATAATTCTGACCTACTAGCCAACTTGCTAGTCTTTTGCCTTAGCACATGTGTAGGGCAACCCCAAATTCTGATGTGGCCTAGATTTACTTTACGGCCAGTCCATCGTTCATAAGGAGTACCAGGAACCATTTTAGATGGTACTTGGTTTAGAATGTAAGCTACTGTTTCGAGGGCATATCCCCAATAGGAAAGAGGGTCTGATGAGTAACTCATAATTGATTTAACCATCTCCATTAGAGTTCGGTTCCTTTTCTCTGACACTCCATTTTGTTGAGGTGTGCCAGGTGTTGTAAGCTAAGAAGTGATACCTTCTTCTTTAAGAAAGTCATCGAACTCTCCAGACATATACTCACCACCTCGATAGGATCGAAGGGTTTTGATCTGTTTGCCAGTTTGCTTTTCCACTAAAGCCCGAAAGACCTTAAATACGTCAAGGGTCTCGGATTTATGTTTGACAAAATAGACAAAACCGTATCTTGAGTAATCGTTGTTGAAGGTAATAAAGTATTTGTATCCTCCCCGTACCTGTGTACTGAGCGGACCACATACATCAGAATGTACGAGTTCCAACAACTTAGTGGCTCTTCGACCCTTAGCAGAGAAAGGCCATTTAGTCATTTTTCCTTCTATACAAGATTCACAAGTAGGCAATGAACCTATTGCATAGGCTTGGAGTGGACCGTCCCTTACAAGTCTCTTAATCCTCTCTAGACTGATATGACCAAGTCTTAAGTGCCAGAGATATGTTGATTTTATTAGATAGGAGGAATCAGAAAGTTTGATCCTCTTTGGCTCCCTAACCAGATCGTTACCCATTCACTGTCTAAAAGCGAAGGTTGCGTGGGATAAATGTAAAAGAAAGCATTCTTCATACATGCATCAGTGACGAATGAATTACTGGAAAGAGAAATTCGAATTCCATTCTTAATAAAATTTAAACAATAATCCTGTTCATAAAGACGAGCAACAGATATCAAGTTCTTCCCGGAGGTGTGAACAAAAAAACATTATTCAAATTTAAAGTTCGATCTTCAAAAGATAGTGTCACTGATCCCACGGCCTTTGCTGACACCGAGCTCCCATCACCTCATCTGAAGTAGAAGTCACCTTCCTCTAAGCTTTTTCTTTGAGGCGGGTAGGACAATTCATGCGCCAGTGTCCGGTTCATTGCAGTGGTGGCATTTGTCGTTAGACTTGTCCACCTTTATTGCCCGGGGCTTCTTCTTCTTCTGATGCTTCCCTTGGTTCTTCTTCTTATCCTTGTAAGGTCTCTTCTTAGATCCATTGGTGGAGGCTTTGTGCTCAGTAGCATGTGCCTCTCCATGGTTCCTTTTTCTTTTAGTGAGACCTTCAGCAGTGTGAAGCTCCTTCATTAGCTCGGTAACAGTGTACACTAGCTTGTTCATGGAGTAGTTCAGCTTGAAGGTATCGAAAGATTCGGTGAGAGTTTCCAAGATCATATGTATTTTAGTCTCTCCATCAATCTCCGATCCTAGGATTTCCATTTCATTTAGATAACTAATGATCAGCATCATCTGGTCTCTGACAGGAGTCCCATGTTGTCAATGATGCCCACATGAAGACTACTAGTGTCTATTTATGTACATTTGATGTAATATAGTCTCACGAAGACTCTTGCTTATAAATGCCAAATCATTAATAAAAGTTGAAACGTTCATTAATTCTTCCTTGTCTGTTTGAAGCTTTATGATAATTTATAGTCTTTAGTCATTATTCAAACCTAACAACATATGAAGAGACACATATAGATTTGCATGAACAAACTCTTCATGGTTTGCTTAAAACTATATATTCGCAATCGAAGGATCAAAGGACTATTGATATCAGTACGATTATTAAGAGAATCTATGATGTCTGGTTATGGGACATTGAGAGTTGGAGACTCTATAGTTCTTCTAGGTATCTTCTGAAGGTACTGAATTGACCAGTGCACTTCTAGAGACAAAATAAGAACAAACCATTTAACCTCTTATGTGTCGAAGTCACTATGTATGAATTGCATCATGCTTACCTCAATCCTAAAATGAGACATGCCATTTCATAGCTTACGTATTCTCATTTGAGAAAGTAAGAGTTCGGATTCACTATGTGATTCTGAACAGGACCTATTGGTGAAGTACTAAGTTATGAAGATGTCATGAGTAACTTTGTGAAGATCTCATACATATGGTATTCATGTACAAGATTGCTGAAATGCAATGTATATCACCTCATGCTTTGTTTCTTGGAATGTGAATAAATGAATTGACCATTGTCCAAATTGAGTCATGACTCTTTTGGATGAATCAATGTGACTTGTTAGCTCCTCGTCAATACATAGTTTCTAACTTATTCACAAGCGACAAATGAGTTGAGCAAATAACAGCTAGAAGGGTAAAATGGTAATTTTGTAAACCCGACTAGCTGATCATATTCATGAAGGGTAAACATAGATAATATTCAGTGGATCCACTCATCATAATTAAGTTGAATTATTGAGTAGAAAATAAATTCATTTGAACCGAGAGATTTTCAGTGTCAACTCTTCAGTGGAGTCAGTTGACATTAAGCTAAACTTGGAAAAGGTTTGTGAACTTTTGAGTCCAAGTATTTTAGCTCAAGCTTTGTTCATTTGGATCCATGAGGTCACTATCACAAATCATATCGAGTAGGATTAGTTAAACTATAAGCTAAGTCAAAACAAGAACGAGACAAGTTTTACGAAAATTGTCTAAAGGCTATTTTTGTCTTTTAGGACATCGGATGAAATGAATGTCAATAAATTTTTTGATATTGTCATATGATGACATATAAACACTCGGCCATGACAAGATTTTGGGCCTTGAGGATTAATTTCATTTCATGGAATTTTACTTGAAAATTCTTAATGGGTCTTTTCTTATGTTGTCATGAACAAATGAAGAAACATCTAGAAGCTCCTTCTAGAGCATGTTGGCCGTCCAACCCGATAGAGAAAAAGAGAGATTATTTTGTGCATTGATGTATTAAGATACTTGCCAAAAGAAAAAGAGGAAACAAATTTCCTCTATGAGGAAAGAAAAGTTTCGGCCAAGACAAGTCAAGGGAGAAGCAAAATAAAAGAGGAAACAAATCCAAAGTGTCATGAAGACTCATGTTGGCCGTGTGACTTGGATAGAATAAGGGCAATATTTGCTCATGAATATGTGATATTCTATTGAAGAGGAAACTACCTTGTTGAAGGAAATTCCTCTCCTATAAATAGAGTCCTCATTCCTCTCATTTTATTCATTCCATAGTTTTAGAGATTGAGAGCTTCTCTCTCTAGGCCGCCCCCTCTCCATCTCTCTCTCTAAGTTCTTTTCGTTTTTATTTTGGCACCTAGGTCCACATTTGACCTAGTGTTTTAGCTCTTCGACTCTTAGACTTGTTCTTTAATCGTCGTGTTTAAAAGTGCCCACACACTAATTCCTTTTAATCTCGAGTGATTCATGTGATAGAAACTATCGTGGTAACTCAAGATCCCGAGGAACGAAGAAAGACGAGCTGCGTGGAGAGACGAACATTTCAACCTTCCTAAGGCTTCTCAACGTTCAAGCTTCACAAAGGTTAGTAAATGAGTAATGATTTTAATAGTTTTAAATGAACATGTACTTGCTCTTTGTCTAGGTTAGTAAAATCGTTTTACGCATTTAAAAGAAATTTTTTAAATTCTGCCGCTTGCTCGAAGCGTTAAACGTTTTCTTAACCCTAGATCAATTCCAACAAATGGTATCAGAGCTATGGTCAAAGATACGCATGTACATGTGATTAAAACTATGAGCTTGAAAATCGTTTTCGAAAAGTTACTCGTTTTTTGACAAGTTAGGATTGTTACCTTAGATTTTTTTAATTTATTGTTATTGCCTTTAAATTAAAAATCATGTTGATTTTCTATGACCTTGGGATGTTATTACAACACATTAGAATCAGTTTTAAAAGTTTTTAATTTTTATAATGAAAAACGTGTTTTTAAAGTTTGAGAAAATTTCAAGTAATTTTGTGACTAGTTATATTGTCTTGCTACTTTCGTTTATTTACTCGTTTCGTTTTATGTTTGTTGCTATTTTCTTTTATACCATGTTAATAAAACACATATAAAAGCTTCAAAAACTCCCTAAAACGTTCTGTTACACTCGATTCTTTTTCGCACTAAAGTCCGAACTTTAATTATTTCCAGTTTTCTTCGAGCTCGAGAAAAACCCGCAGTAAAAGTGGTAACTCAAGATGTACCTTGTGCCTTTATGCACTAACACTGCTCCTTCTTGAACATGAAGATCTAGGAGACGATGTGGCAACTCTAAAAACTAAATGGGAAGGTTATACTTGTTGTTTGTACGTAACCCACGATCCCCAACAGTAATGAAAGAAGCAATTAAACGTGAGTCTAAGAGTCACTCTTGTGGCCCTCTCTTCAATGAGAGTAGTCTATGGCGTTTTGCTTCGATCATTGCTCAATGAGTTACGTCCGAGAGTGAGACGATGAAGGCAAGGCCTCCTCTTGGGGGATTGTTTATCAAAGTTGACCTTTTGGACGAAGTGGTTAGTTGCACACTTAGACTCAATCCCTAGTAATCCTCTCTTGAGGCTCTACGAAAGGATGTGAGTGATCAAACCAATTTAAAAGGTGGCTAGTCAAAATTGGTATATTGACATCTTAGCTAAGCATTAATGATGTGTCATTTACTTATAAAAGGAGACTTTTTGCGGCCTTCTCTTGAGTGAGTAGATTGTCATTTCGTTTATAACGCCTTTGGATTTTTCCTGTCTTGGTCATCCTAAAAACTTAAACAAACTTAAATCATAAACCAAAAAGACTAATCATAAACTTGTTTCAACTTTAGCAAGATGTCTCCCAACCATCTCTCAACCATCCTTTCCTCAAAACAAACTCGAAACCGAAAACTACGTAACCTCATTATCATCCTTACCATTAACAAGCACAAATGGGTACTCACCACCCCGTGTCCTCTTCACACGAATGATGTTTCGACTCAAGAGGGCAAAGACGCCTTGGCAGCCTGACTCCGCTCCGATGAAATTGTGAGGTGCTATATCTTAGAATCTATGAACAATGTACTGAAATGGCAACATCGTGACATTGAGACAGCCGCTGACATGCTCTATAATCTCCATGAGATGTTTGGAGGCCAAGGGCGTCAGGCCAGACAACAAGCAGTTTGACAGTTTATGAACTTTCGCATGAAGGTTGGGACTCCTATCAAGGACCATATGATGTTGATCATTAGTTACCTGAATGAGATGGAAATCCTAGGATTTGAGATTGACGAGGAGACCAAAATAGATATGATCTTGGAAACTCTCCCCGAATCTTTCGATACCTTCAAGCTGAACTACTCCATGAACAAGTTAGAGTACACTGTTACCAAGCTAATGAAGGAGCTTCACACTGCTGAAGGTCTCACTAAGAGAAAGAGGAATCAAGGAGAGGCACATGCTATTGAGCACAAAGCCTTCACCTCTGGATCAAAGAAGAGACCTCACAAGGCCGAGAAGAAGAACTGTCCTACCTATCTTAAAGCAAAGGAACATAGTATTGTACTAATTACTGAAGCATGCTTAGTAGCTGATAATGTATCAACGTGGATTCTTGACTCCACTGCTACTAACTATATTTGTTGTTCCTTGACTGGTTTCAAGAAAACCAAAAGTTTAGAGGAAGGCAACTTCTGCTTCAAGTGGGGTAATGGGAGCCTGGTGCCTGCGAAGACTGTGGGATCTGTGATGCTGTCTTTCGAAGACCGCACTTTAAACTTGAATAATGTTTATTTCGTTCCTTCCTTTGGGAAGAACTTAATATCTGTTGCTCGTCTTCGTGAGCAAGATTATTGTTTAAAAATCATTAAGAATGGAATTCGAATTTCATTTCCTGATAATTCTTTTGTCACTGATACATGTATGAAGAATGCTCTTTTCTACATCTATCCCACTCAACCTTCTCTATTAGACACTGAAATAGATAATGATCTAGTTAGGGAGCCAATGAGGATCAAACTTTCTAATTCCTCTGATCTAATAAAATCA
This sequence comes from Urtica dioica subsp. dioica, assembly GCF_054948205.1. Taxonomy (NCBI): domain Eukaryota; kingdom Viridiplantae; phylum Streptophyta; class Magnoliopsida; order Rosales; family Urticaceae; genus Urtica; species Urtica dioica. The sequence continues at coordinate 46,809,812 of NC_142759.1, read as the reverse complement.
ACATATCTCTGGCACTTAATACTTGGTCATATCAGTCTAGACAGGATTAAGAGACTTGTGAGGGACGGTTCTTTCCAAGCCTCTGCAATAGGTTCACTATCTACTTGTGAATCTTGCATAGAAGGAAAAATGACTAAGCGACCTTTCTCCGATAAGGGTCGAAGAGCCACTGAGTTGCTGGAACTTGTACATTCTAATGTATGTGGTTCACTCAGTCAACAAGCACGTGGAGGATACGAATACTTCGTTACCTTCACTAATGATTACTCAAGATACGGTTTTGTCTATTTGCTCAAACACAAATCCAAGACCTTTAACGTATTTAAGGTCTTTAGAGCTTTAGTGAAAAAGCAAACTGGCAAACAGATCAAAACCCTTCGATCAGATCGAGGTGGTGAGTATATGTCTGGAGAGTTCGATGACTTTCTTAAAGAAGAAGGTATCACTTCTCAGCTTACCGCACCTGGCACACCTCAACAAAACGGAGTGTCAGAGAGAAGAAACCGAACTCTTATGGAGATGGCTAGATCAATGATGAGTTACTCATCACTCCCTCTTTCCTTTTGGGGATATGCCCTCGAAACAGCCGCGTACATTCTGAACCAAGTTCTATCTAAAACGGTTCCTGGTACTCCTTATGAACGATGGACTGGTCGTAAAGTAAATCTTTGCCGCATCAGAATTTAGGGTTGCCATGCACACGTGCTAAGGCAAAAGACTAGCAAGTTGGCTAGTAGGTCAGAATTGTGTATGTTCGTTGGATATCCAAAGGAAACCAAAGGTTTCACATTCTATAGTCATGAGGATGATAAGACTTTCGTTAGCACGAATGCTCGTTTCCTTGAGGAGGAATTTATAAAAGATGTAAAACCTAGAAGCAAAATTGTGCTTGAAGAAAAGTTAGGTGAGGAAGCTTCTACCTTATCTGTAAGAACCATTCTTACCCCAACTGAAACACAACCTAACTCATCAGAACCTCGTCAAGTAGTACATCGACGTAGTGGTAGGGCTTCTCAAAAGCCTGACAGGTACATGTCTTATGGAGACACTCTCGTAGCCGTCTCTAACATGGATGATCTTGTTTCCAATAGCCAAGCGATGGCTTGTTCTGAATCAAACCTTTGGCTTGACGCCATGAAAGTTGAAATGCACTCAATGTATGTGAACAAAGTCTGGAAACTTGTAGACCTTCCTGAATGGATTAAACCCATAGGGTGTAAGTGGATATATAAGAAGAAAAAGGGTCCGGATGGGAACGTCGAGACGTTCAAAGCACGACTAGTGGCTAAGGGTTATACCCAAAAGGAAGGGATTGTCTATGAAGAAACCTTCTCGCCTATCGTGATGCTGAAATCCATCCGCATACTTCTATCCATAGCTGCATCTCTCGATTATGAGATCTGGCAAATGGATGTCAAGACTGCCTTCCGGAATGGCAATCTTGACGAGCGCATTTATATGGCTCAACCAGACGGTTTCGTGGAAGAAGGTCAAGAGACCAAGGTCTGTGAGTTGCTTAAGTCTATTTATGGATTAAAGCAAGCATCTAGGTCATGGAATATTAGATTCGATGAAACTGTGAAGAGCTTCGGACGGAAACGAACGTTTCAACCTTCCTAAGGCTTCTCAACGTTCAAGCTTCACAAAGGTTAGTAAATGAGTAATGCTTTTAATAGTTTTAAATGAACATGTACTAGCTCTTTGTCTAGGTTAGTAAAATCGTTTTACGCGTTTAAAAGAAAATTTTTAAATTCCGCCGCTTGCTCGAAGCATTAAATGTTTTCTTAACCCTAGATCAATTCCAACATCTCAGCCTTCATGAGAGAGTTCATAAACTGTCAGACTGCTTGTTGTCTGGCCTAATGTCCTTGCCCTCCAAACATCTCATGGAGATTATAGAGCATGTCAGCGGCTGTCTCAATGTCACGATGTTGCTGCTGGAGCACATTGTTCATAGATGCTAAGATATAGCACCTCGCAATCTCATCGGAGTGGAGGCAGGCCACCAAGGCGTCCTTGTCCTCTTGAGTCAAATCGTCATTCGTCTGAGGAGGACACGGGGATGGTGAGTACTCACTTGTGCTTGTCAACGGTAAGGACGATGTCGAGGTTATGTTTCCACTCAACGTACTTTTCGCCTTCGAGTTTGTTTGAGGAAAGGATGGTTGAGAGAGGGTTGAGAGACATCTTGCTTAAGTTTAAGTTGAAACTAGTTTATGATTAGTCTTTTGGTTTAGGATTTAAGTTTGTTTAAGTTTTTAGGATGAACAAGGCAGGAAAAATCCAAAGGTGTTATGAACGAAAGAATACTTTCCTCTTTCAAGGGAAGGCCGAAAAGAGTCTCCTTTCATAAGTAAATGACTCATCATTAATGCATAGCCAAGATGTCAATACATCAAATTTGACTAGCCACGTTGTAAAAAAGTTTGAGCACTCACATCCTTTCGCATGGCCTCGAGGGAGTATTACTAGGGATTGAGTCTAAGTGTGTAACCAACCACTTAGTCCAAGAGATCGACTTTAAAAAACAATCCACCGAGGGGAGGCCTTGTCTATTCGTTTCACTCTCGGACGTAGCTCTTCGAGCAATTATAAGAGCAAAGCACCGTTGAGTACTCTCATTTAAGAGATTGCCATGAGGGTAACTCTTAGTCTGTCGACAATTGCACTTTTCATTAGTGTTGGGGATCGTGGGTTGCAAACAACAGGTATAACCCTCCCACTTAGTTTTAGAGTTGGCACATCGTCTCTTATATTATCGGAAACACATTTCCTTGTGTATAGAGAATTAGAGTATAATTCTAGAAATTGAATCCTAGATCGACATGTTTCATGGAGAGAAGTGTTAGTGCATAAAGGCACTAGGTACAAACTAAGACATCTTCCTATTTTCTACTAGGGAAAGTGTATGAGGGAAGTGTGAACTTCTAACTAACTTGAACACTTGAAGTTTGAGATTACACATCTTCTTGCATCCTTTTGTCGACTAGTCTTCGAGGATACCTCCCACATAAATTTTCAAGAGCAAATAGATTTTGAACATAAGTGATATAGATATAGTTTTGAAAACATTTTGAAAACATATTTGATTTGGATGAGAAAACATTTTCAAGTTTGAAAGTGAAAATAATTTTTCAAAATTCAAACTAGTTTTTATAAAATCTCAATTTCAAGTAAATATTCAAAAATCAAAACTTTTAAATAATACACATTATGTTTATTATACTTGAGTTCTAGAACTCTCGGAATGGGATCCGGGATTCGGAATACAAAAAACAAAATTAGAAATCCTGGAATCCCGGGCAACGAACACCTCTGAGTAAAAATGCCGTAGACAGCGACTCTGATGTCCAATTGAGCTAATTACATTTGTTTTGGAACATAGACTCACAGGTCTTTAATTTGGTTCAAGAACCATTCAAATCCAGGTTCCGAGCAGAGAGATGCACTCGTTTTACCGAGAGACATTCTTAAGCTCAATGAATTTTAGACAGAAATTCGGCCGAGGACAAAAATGCAAAAGAATTAAGTGTAACGGGATGTTTTATTGAGTTGTTAAGTCTTATTAATGTGTTTTATTACCAAGGTAATAATATAGCATAGGAGAAAATAACAACAAAAATAAAACAAGCGAGTAAATAAACAAAGCAAGTAAGACTATATTACTTGTTCCTGAAATTACCCGAAATTTCTCAAATTATCAAAACGCGATTTTGATTATTAAAAAATTAAAAAAATTTAGAACTGATTCTAATGTGTTTTAATATCATCCCAATAGTTTAGAAAATAAACATGCCTTTTAATTTAAAGGCTCGAGCAATAAATTAAAAAAAAACTGAAAAAAAAAAAACAATTCTAGCAAATTCATTACCCGAGTAAAATTAAGAAAACTGTTTTCATACTCATAGTATAAATTACATGCACATGCTTAAACTTTGACCATAGCTTTGATACCATTTGTTGGAATAGATCTAAGATTAAGAAAATATTATCGCTTCTAGCAAGCGGCGGAATATAAAAAATTCTTTAAAACATGTAAAACGATTTTACTACCTAGACAAAGTGCATGAGCATATAATTTAAAATTAAAAACTATAATGAGTTTTCACTCGGTACTAACTTTGTTAGAAGCTTGAGCATTGAAAAGCCTTTGGAAAGGTTGAATCGCTCGTCTCCCCACTTAGCTTGTCTCCTTGCGTCTTCTTGAATCCGAGTAACCACGATAAATTCTACCACTAGAGTCTTCGAGTTTAGAAAAGATTTAGTGTGTGGGCACTATTAAACACAATGACTCAAGAACTTGTCTTTGAGCCAAAGAGCCAAAACAAAACGCTAGGTCTAATGAGGACCTAGGTGCCAAAACAAAAGAGCAATGAGAGAGAGAGAGAGAGAGGGAGAGAGAGGGCGACAAGGTTAAAGAGAGAAGCTCTCAATCTCTAAAACTTGTGTTGAACATTGTTGATGAGGTGTGGTATATATAGAAGGAGTGATTGCCTTGAAGAAGTAGTTTTCTCTTGTTGGAAATGATCTAGGGTTTAAGAAAAAGTTTAACGCTTCGGGAAGCGGCGGAATTTTAAAAAATTTCTTTTGACAAGTAAAACGATTTTACTAACCTAGACAAAGAGCAAGCACATGTAAATAAAAACTATTATGAGCATAAATAATTTACTAACCTTTTTGGACCCTGACCAGTTCATTTATTCACATTCCAAGGAACAAAGCATGAGGTGATATACATTGCATTTCAGCAATCTTGCACACGAATTCCATATCTATGAGAACTTGACAAAGTTACTCATGACATTCTCAAAACTTAGTACTTCACCAATAGGCCTTGTTCATAATCACATAGTGAGTCCGAACTATGAATTTCTCAAATAAGAATACGTAAGCTGTGAAATGGCATGTCTCATTTCAGGATTAAGGTAAGCACGATGCAATTCATACGTAGTGACTTCCAGACATAAGAGGTTAAATGGTTTGTTCTTATTTTGTCTCTAGAAGTGCACTGGTCAATTCAGTACCTTCGGAAGATACCTAGAATAACTATAGTCTCCAACTCTCAATGCCACATAACCAGACATCATAGATTCTCCTAACAATCGTACTGAGGTCAATAGTCCTTTGACCCTTAGATTGCGAATATATCGTTTTAAGCAAACTACGAAGAGTTTGTTCATGCAAATCTACATTTGTCTCTTCGTAACTTGTTAAGTTTGTTTATGGACTAAAGACTAAGGTTTTATCATAAAGCTTCAAACAGGCAAGGAAGAATGAATGAACGTTTCAACTTTTTATTAATGAATAAGCAATAACAAGCAAGAGTCTTCGTGAGACTTTATTACATCAAATGTACAAAATAAAGACTACAACTCTTCTTGGGGGCACCATTGAAAACACATCTTTTCTATTGAATATCACATATTCATGAGCAAATCCCTTGTTTCCTCTTTCTCCACTTGGGCGTGCAACCTAGTGCCACAAGCCCTTGGATTTGTTTCCTCATTTGTTCTATCCTTGCCTGCCGTCCAAATGCATAGCATGATGCTATGGATTTGTTTCCTCTTTTTCTTTTGGCAAGTATCTTCATACATTAATGCACAAAATAAACTCTCTTTCTCTCTACATGTTGGACGGTTTTTGAGCTTCTAGAACATGCTTCTAGATGTTTCTTTATTTGTTCATGACAATATAAGAAAAGCTCATGTAGAATTTTCACATAAACTTCCATGAAATGAAAATCAATCCTCAAGACCCAATATTCTCATATTGGCCGCGTGAACTATTTCATTGTCATCATATAACAATGTCAAAAAACTTCCAAGAGGTTAAATGGTTTGTTCTTATTTTGTCTCTAGAAGTGCACTGGTCAATTCAGTATCTTCATAAGATACCTAGGAAGAACTATAGAGTCTCCAACTCTCTATGTCTCATAATCAGACATCATAGATTCTCCTAACAATCATACTGAGATCAATAGCCCTTTGATCCTAGGATTGTGAATATGTTGTTTTAAGCAAACCATGAAGAGTTTGTTCATGCAAATCTATATTTGACAATTCATCTGTTGTTAGGTTTGTTTAAGGACTAAAGAGTAAGGTTTATCATAAAGCTTCAAACAAACAAGGAAGAATGAATGAAAGCTTCAACTCTTTATTAATTATTCAGCAGTTACAAGCAAGAGTCTTCGTAGGACTTTATTACATCAAATGTATAACTACTACTTTTCTTGTGGGCACCAATGCCAACACAAATAGACTCACAAATACAAATATTAAACAACAATTCACAAGGAAAGGTAGTACCTCAAATTGAATAAGATTCGAAATTAGAATCAAATGATGGCACGTCGTTTGTAAACGTCGTTTGTAAACAATCGTACACACTATATTAGAGCAACTTCATGGCTCGTTTGATAGACCCTGTAAGGTTAATGGATGAATTCAAACACATGTCGGCCACCAACCACGACAAATGACGTCTGAGTACATGTATGGCCAATCCTCGAGTAGAAAAACTCAAAAGACGACAAGTACGTCTTTGGGACATAAACACATAATTGAGATTTGAAAACAAAAAACCCGAACCTTAATACAACGTCATAAAAAAATTAAAGAAAAAATCAAAAAACAAAAACAAAAATATTCTAAATATCTTGTTGAAGACGAGTGCTTCGTAATCGCCGGTGGCTCGAGTCAGTAAAAATGGAATAAGATCGCAGTCCCATGACGATGGTGGTGAAGAAACGGCGGAAGAATAAGCTTATTAGCAGCAACAAGAGAAAATTTATTTAAAAAAATAAGCTCCAGCCTCCCCTCCCCCGAAATTGAGACACAAAGGTTTCAGGGGGAGAGGCAGGTTCAAAGAAAAGATTTAGGGTTTGGTAGAGAGAAAAAGGGAAGAATGAGAGAGGAAAAAATAATATTATATAAAAAAAAATGTATAATTAACTATAGTAAACATTTGGTTCTCAACTTTTTTAATTTATGCTTGACATTCATGAGTTTGCATTGTAAAGAATTAAATTATGGAAAAATCAATCAAGAAATTGAAAAATACGACAATCAAGATTTAGTTATTTTTAGTTTCAAGTTCGAATTTTTATTTGTATATTTTGGCACTGCATGCACACGAAGGTCTTTCTTCAAAATCAATGGAAATCGAGCATTTTGGTTCATCCATTAACTTGTATGTTGAAAGAGCCATTTAGTAACTTAAACTTTAGCGTTGTCTATTGCACTAGGTTATCACTGAAGACGAAAGAGCCTTCTCTCAAAGTTATTAGGAACATGCAAGACCGAGGATGCAGAGTTGTGGAGGAGCTTCTCGTACCTATGTATTGTTGGGAATTAAACCCCTATATAATCATGCGAAAAGTTAATTATGCTATCTTAAACTAATTAATATTGATTATATTTAAAACAATATCTAGTTTTACGAGTTTGTACTATTAAGTTGGAGAAGGAATCAAGCAACCGATAAGAATAAAGGTTCGAGGAGACTTACGGGTTGGGCTCACGAACCAAATTCTTCAAGCCTTGTCAGATCCGTCTTTGTTCTTGAACGTTCGTTGATGAAGAGGACTTCCAGATCAGCTTCGTGTCATCGATGATAACACCGCAATCTTCCAAAACGTGATCTCCGAGACAAATAGGACAACTGAGTGGGCAGCTTTCTGTATCTCACTTCGATTTCGAAACAATGGTGTTTCAGATCTCACCGTGTTTATGGGATTGGAATCACGGAATTCCGGGGAGAGGGAGTGAGAGAAAATTTCCATCCACTGCCAGGGAGGGAGTGACGAAATTTTGTTATGCAATTAGGTTTTTTTTCTCTTCCCTTGAACCCCTATTTATAGTAGTGCAGTGGAGAGGTTTTAGGAAACCCTGGTCTCCAATCAAAGATCAACCGTTAGATCTTTATTTAAATTCCTACTTTCTCTCTTAAGCCTTAGATCATAATCTAGGATATATTATTCCATAATATCTTCCTTTAATAAGGAATATATTTAAAAAGGCAATATCTTATTCCCTTTTAAATAGTGAGATAATATCAAATCTAATATTATCTCATAGATATTAGGAATTTAAATAGAGAGAGAATAAAGGCAAATATCGTATTTCCTTTTAAATATTATTCTTTCTTTATTTAAATCATCAAAGAGAAAAATTGAGCGCTTTCCCAATATACCCACTATGGGTATTTCGAATTTTATGAACCCATGAGCAAAGGATTTCGTTTTTTGGTGTTTTCCCAATATACCCACTGTGGGTATGGACGATTAATTTCTTCTCCATGGGCTAAGGAATTTCGAATTTTGCAATGTCCATAAGGCCCAACTCAAAATTCAATTAATTATTTACTTGATCCAACAACAAATAATTAATTCCACTATAAATAGTTAATTCGACAAATAAACAAATTTCCGAATGTATGCTGCTAATCATATTACAATATGTGAGATTATAATAATAAAAACATTATTATTAGAAAGTTCCTATTCATTTTTATCGAAGCCGAGTCGGGGACTATGGACCCAATATTTGAAGCTTAACAAATCCGATCAAAAAGACGAAAAAAAAAGTCCTTTCTCTTTTTCGATTGATTCGTCTAATCTTAGTCAATACTCCACCGTGTAGGCTAAGACTGAACTCTCCTTTAATACTGAAATTATATTTACTCATCGTAACGAGTGTCCACTGATATATTCAGTACGTGATCAAAATCCTCTAGGTTAAACCCGTATCGAGAAAATGCCAATTGATTAATTATACATTTATCATACATATGAGCCCTAAGCATTGTTGCTTCCCCAAGGACAGATTCTCTCGAACGTTGCTTACTTTGAGAGTGTGCACAATCTATCGGGTCTGGAATCAACCCTTGGGTTAGAGAACATTTACCTTCTTTCAGGAAGGCTTGATTCCATATCTGTGAAACACTTTCCTTCTACGATCATGTCCCGAGTTCCCAAAACATCTATTTATACAACCTCAATTGGTCTTTAACTTGATGAATCGAAGAAGCCGGCAACAAAACCTAAAAGTCCATGATCACTTCAGGATTTAGATTAAGTCTCATGTGACCATCATAGTGACTTCAGTTAGTGTGTCGTAATGGTCCTTAAACGACTTATCTACAAGCGAAGTTTGTCCAGGTCGTACACTTACCAAAAGTGTAGAATGCTCTCACTAAGTGATCAGCATTCACTTCGTGTTCCACATATATGATTTTAGATACAGATTCTCAGGCGTGTATCAATCATCGACCAAGTTTTAGCTCACCGTCCGAACTTAGATGCCTAGCATGTAAATCAGTTTAATACGGAGGCTATGGAGATAGTTGTTATTGATTCTATATGTAAATATCAGAACTCAACCCACTAATCATAAATGCTACAGTGTTCATCTTATCGAATCCAATAATCATTATCTTCAATGGGCAATATTCCTAACATATATTACGTTGGAAAACTGAAGGGAATCGAGCTCCCAGATGCTCCTCATGCGACAAGAGGAAATGAACCCTCAAAGAGGGGATACTGAGTTAGAAAGTGAGGATGTCTTAGTAATGAAAAAACTCATGATATTATAAGGATTTGAACTTGATCAAAGCGCACCAACACCAGTCAAAGGCATGATCGAGCCACAAAAAACCAATTTGACCAACCCAACAAACTAAACTCCTTAATAGAGAGTGAGGTCTATTAGGAATCTTGCCCACATAAGGTATTATGGTAATTCCCTCTAAAGGGTATTATTCCAATTACATTAGATTGTCAACTGAATGATATAAAGACAAAATCAATAAAAGAATAGATGGCATTATATCTCTATATCTGATGTGAGAAACATAAGTCTCAAGTGGAGCACTTAAAATGGTTTTGGGTAACTAGATTCGAGATCACATATGCGGTTCACCAGTGGATGAGTTTTCACAGAGTGGGAGCATTCTATATAGTTGGCATGTACATGACCTGGACAGGTTACGATTATATACATCGTTTAAATGACCGCTACGACAGGACGTATCGCAATCACAACTGATGGCCACAATATATATCGACCTAAATCCCGAGGTGATCTTGGAATTAAGGGTAGTATACTCCGCTCTTTGATTCATTCATTCACAGCTACAGAAGATACTTATATACTTCTGTTTTACGAGACCGGGGTATGATCAGTGAAGGAAGGGAAACATCAAAAGTGGAATCCAACTCTTAATAAAGAGAGTCAATGTTTGTTCACCTCATAGTCGATTCCAAAACCGTTAGATTGCACGTACCTTTGCACTATGAATGACAAAGGAATCTTTCGATGGGGATTAGTGGAACTCAAGGCTCATAAGTGGCTCGAGGGTATAATGGTATATTTAACTGTAACACTCTTCGGTTTTGTAAAAAGAAGTATTACATAAATAGTTTTTAAGGGTCAGTAACTTTGAGAAATATCACTTGGATTTAAATGGGCTCTTAGAGAACATTTAAATCAGCACACAAGGCTCAGAGAGACTTGTGGTAGGCATGTATTACATGTACATGGACATTGGATTTGTTTGATCAAAACCCAATAGGTTTGAGGCTTTTCTCAAATAGGAAATAATATTATATATTAAATATGATCCGATTTGCTGAATATTTAATATGATAACTATTTATTGTGAGAGACAAATAATATATTAATTAATTATATTATATAATGAAAATATCTAAGAGATATTTTATATTGTTCTGTCACCTAAATGACATATTCTAATATGATAAGTAAATAAATATTAGATATTACATGAATATTAAATTTACTATAATATTTTGGAGATTTTTGATCTGTTCTATTCATAGAATAAATCCAACCTAAACATAGCAAGTTGGAAAGCTATAAATAGGGGACCTAGGGTAGAGGCAAAAATGCAAAACACACACTTTTCCACTCCTGGAAAACGTGCAGCTCCTCCCCATAAGTGTGGTTGAAATTCCTCTCTCCCGGTTTGAGAGAATTCATCCATTACACTTTCCAAAAGAGTGAAAATTATTCCGACGCCTTGTCGGAGTAATTGAGAGGCAAGAAAGTTGGCTCATGCCTTGGTCCTTGTTCATTCGGAGAACGGCTCGAAAGACTTGGTGTCTATTCACAACGAAGAACGCAAGGATCTCGAAGACTTTGAAGACTGTCAACCAGCGTAAAAAATTCAAATAGAGGGATTGAATGTGAGTTATTCGAATCTCTAATATTTATATATTCTTATTGGTTTTTTAGAGTAGCTCATAAATTATTATAGTTAAAATAGAAACTAGATCTGTTGTTCGTGTTTCCATATTCTAAATTTTTTTAAATTCTTTATTTCACATTAGTGAATCACGATAATTCCCAACAAGGTCAGGATACTCGACTGACCTCACAATGTTGCTCTCATTTTAACGTTAGACATCTACAGCTATGAGGTGTTGATCCGGTATTCTAGTAGACAATGACAGCTTGATAGTTATCATCATTATGGATACCCTTCAAAAGATGGATGTCGAATAGTTTAAGATCAACAGCAGTGACATTCAGATGGCTAGTTTCATCAAGTGGCGCACCGCGCCACGACCTTGGTGCGCCATGCGGGCGCGACAAGGCCTGCCCCTCACGCGCCTCATATCGCGAGGCACGCGCGTGGCGCCTATCACCTGAGCGACGTGCATGCGCATTGAAGGGCGCTCGTGCGCGCCTTGCCTCCACCGAGGAGGGTTTTTCAACTTTTCTCCACATTATAAATACCATTACACCTAGAGGGTTACTGTAACTCTTTCTAAACACTCTCTACTCGATTCTAGAGTTCTGAAACGATGCCGAAAACACTCCGCACATAGTTTCCTCTGATCTAGCCACAAATCTCCTTAATTACTCTCTACGTCTAACAGTGCCCCCACCTCAAGCATAGCAATCAGACTAATGTTGAGTGTCGGAGTGTGCTCCAGAGAATTGATGCCTCTTCACCTCTTTAGCTCCTTTAATCTCTTCTCATTCTCAGGTCTCCACAACGAACAAAGAACGTTCTTGAGATAGAGGAATAACACTCGTGACTTTCGAGTTCCGCATACCTGGCTCGGGCGCAGTCACACGGTCTGACCCTGGGTTGAACCGCTCGAAGTCTTATATAGTTACTCCATTTACAGCGACAACAGTAACTAAGAACTTTCCTAAACTTATACATGAACATGTTCAAAATGAAAAAAAAAAAAAAAAAAAAAAAAAAAAAAAGTTTTCGAAATATAAATTACAAATCGAGGAAAAAAAGAAGAAGAATTAGACTAACAACAAATTAAAAGCCTCCAAACCATGATATTTCGAGTCTCGAGCTTGTTAGACGGGTCTTGATTGATGATAAGTACTACGACATGTGTGTCAACATCAGTTCAGAGCTCAAGGGCAAGTTCAAAAGAGAAATAACTCGCTTCCTTAAAACATATAAGGGCACCTTTGCATGGACAATTTAAGACTGGCGAGGCATTGACATTAGTGTAGGAAACACATGCCCAAACAAGCTGAAGAAGTCGATCAAGAAGTAGAACAACTATTGAAGTCTTGCTCGATTGGACACGTAAAACATCTAGATTGGCCAGCCAACATTGTCGTCGTACAAAAGAAAAACGAAAAGTGGTATGTATTGATTGAGAAATTTCATTTTCTAGACTCAAAAACTATGAAAATATCACCATTAGACCCGTTACTTAAAAAATATCCAAAATTGGACTTTTGGACACATTTCGGACGCTGAAGATCCATTGCTGGTCCGGCGACGACGACCTCGGAAACCACGCGCTTCTCGAGGGAGCGATGTTTCAGTTCCGATTCCGAGTCAACTTTTTCTTCACCACCAAGTTTAAGTGCACCGCCAGCTGGCGCGGCGGTTCGATGACGTTCGATATCTACAAGGCCAAGAGGGACAGCGATTTCCGGTGCCCGACTTACTGTTTGTGGATCGCCAACGCCACCGCCGTGTACGGATTCAGGCAACACGAGAAGAATTCCGTTGACCTTACCTTCCCTTGGCCTACCCATTCGCTCTATAATGTCACAAATTAAGAATGAAGATAATAATAATAATGATAATAATGATTATTAATATGTTCTTTCTATGTTGACATAATTAATTAATGAGAGAGAGGTTTTGGAGAAGAATATTAGGGTTTATTTTGAAATGAGGGTATTTTTGTCCGAAATGTGTCCAAAAGTCCAATTTTGGATATTTTTTAAGTAACGGGTCTAATGGTGATATTTTCATAGTTTTTGGGTCTAGAAAATGAAATTTCTCTATTGATTTCACCGATCTCAATAAGGCATGTGCGAAAAATAGTGACCCGCTCTCTCTCATCGACTCACTGGTTAAGGCTGGAGCTTGTGAATATATGTGATGTGAATAAATTTTGATGCGTATGTTATGTTCTTATTTATTGACTTTATGCATAAGTTTTAACTAGACTATATATAACACGTTTCATATTCATGTTATCATGTATAATTGCATATGTATTTCACATGTCATCTATTAAAATAAGAAAATTGCTGTATTACCTCTAACTTAGTTACAGAAATCTCTCAAGTCGAATTATGAGCTCAAAATGAGAATTTCTCATATATTATTCTAAAATTGATAAGTAATCTATTTTATAAGTTGGATTGGACCTATTTTGAAATATGGAAAATTAATTTATCTTACAAAATATTTTTTTGTGTGTCTCACTAGATCAGATTATATTTTTTTTTTTTGAGAAACGTGGGCGGTGCCACGGAGATTTCATTAAAGCTCTCACGTATGGCGGAGGAAAACCGTGGTTACAAGAGAGAAAAAGAAACACATACATAACCACGCCACAAAAAAAAACCGAACTCAGAAACACTAACCCGGCGTGCGGGATTGGATTTCTCTGTCATCGGCTCTAATAGCCTCTTCTGAGCAAGGAGGGACAAGCCCCATCCATCTCGAGTTAGAACAATGAGTAACCGCAAAACGGGCTAAGTTGTGAGCCGCAATATTACCGAGACGAGGAATAAATAAAATCTTAAATTCAGTCAACTTGCTTACCTCTCTCTCAATGTGAAGCAATATCGTCCCGAGCTCAGTCATGGGGATCTTCCCCCCGGCCACTGCCTTGACCACCTCCGAGCAATCCGAATGAATCTCCAATCTCGATCCGCCGATGCTGAGAGCTAGAACTACGCCTTGGAGAACCGCAAACGCCTCCGCAAGCCGGGGGGAATATCCCCTAGCTTGGGAAAGCGTTTGCGAGGCTAACACCCTTCCGGTGTGGTCACGAGCAATGCAACCCACACCAAATCCGCCCTGGTCCCGATCTAGAGCAGCATCCACAAGATCAGATTATATTATTGTTGGATTTCTCAATGGGAAAATAGATTATATTCTTATAGTACATTTTCCCCACATTATGCGAAGTTGGTAAATAATTTAACTTCGTCATTGAAAATAGTCCTTTTGGTAGCCATCACAAAACCGACCTCAACCTTGATAATCGATATAACAGAGTCTAAAAAACATTCAGACAAATCAAGTAAACTTTTTTTTTTAAATAAAAAATAGATATGTGTGTATAATTCATTAGTGTAACGTCCGATTAAATTGAAAAAAGTTGGACCAAATTTTGGTTAGTTAGTAGGCAAAGCAGATAAGTCTTTTTCTTGCAAACTTTGAATGGTTAAGTTCAATAAATTTTGATTGTAAAAAAGTTCTAGTGCTCTTTCTTTTATTAGTTAAATATCAAGAAATTAATGTGGAAGGAACACTAACACCTGTCAAGCAATAAGTTAATAATCGAGTAGAAAATATATCATAAGTTTATAACCAAATTCTGAGAAGATGAATAATTTCCCTGTACGGCCGTTTGACTGAATTTCATTTTAATTGTATATTTGCCATTCTAAATTATAATTTCCCTTTTTGGCCGTTTGACTTCATTTCATTTTGATTGTATATTTGCCATTCTAAATTTTTAGACTATAGCTTTGCATACCAATTTTAAGCGTCTGGCTCAAAAGTACTAAGACCTATCTACCGCCACCTTAAAAATCAAATAACAATATTTTATATATAAAATAATATTCTTTTTCCATGCTTAATTTATAACTCAATATAACTCAACCACCACTATTTAAAAAAAAAACAAAAAAAACAGAACAAAACAATACTCATCCTAGCACTTGCTTGCCAAAATTCAAAACTCAAAAAAGTACTTGTGCATATTGTTACTTCAATTTATTAGGTTTTCACTTTGCATGTTCATGTTTCTCAAGCTTGAATATTCAACAAATTAACGCGTTGTTATGATGGAACGAGAGTTGCATTGTTTGCTTTTTATGGGACTATAATTAGAAAGTTTTGAATGTCACGCATAGTTCTATTTGATTTTAAATGGATTTTAAAACTGAATCAGACTAATTGGAACAATTTGAATAAATTGAAATTGGACCAAATGTTAAAAGAATAAGCTAAATTAAATAATTTTAGATCGGTTCGGTTTGGTTTGGACCAGCTAAGAAAATAAAAAGCAACTTTTTTTGAAAATTTAATAAGAGATTAGATAAAAAAAAAAAATAATTTAAAAATATTAATATGAACATTTTATTATTTTACGTGTTAAATGATATTCAAATATTTTAATGTCTCAGAATTAAAAAAAAAAAACAAATCAATGAAAAAAAAAATAACTTAAAATTTTAAAACGGTCTAATCTGAACCAAGGACTAAAATTTTGCACGAAATAGAGGTATCTCGCGCGAGATCTCACGTTTTGAAGGGTCACAATAGCAAGTTGAGTAAAACTCACAAATTGGACCAGTTCTCGCGAGCTCACGCACGTTATCTCGCGCATCTTCGTTTCTCCGTTTCTCGCCAAAATCGTGTTACGAAGTGAAGAAAAATCTCTCATTTTCGCTCACCTCTAGAACCAGACGAGAAAAGAGCTCTGGGTTCATCACCACTTACGTCGCCAAAACAGCTCCGATCTCACTTATTCTCGTGCGAGACCTCCATTTCTCGTCGCGTGGCTGTTAAAAGTTGTCCAAATCTCACAGCATTCTGCCGATCCCACGAGGTAAGTGTTCAGATCAAGATTTGGATTTATTTTAGTTGATTTTTTAATGGATTTTGAGTTTGATAAGTTGATTTGGTAGTTCAGAATTCTCGTCACACGGCTTTTCTTAATTCTATCAACTTTTAGTTATGGGTGCCCCTAGTGTAGTCGTACTTATTTCAGTGCCCACTTAAGAGACGAAAATATGGGGTTGGAAGGTCTCAGACTTCGCTCTATCTAATAAACATATGGGTCTCGGCCCGAGAAATTTCCCCATCTGAGCATTAGCCCGAGAAACTTCTCCTTAAAACCTCATTTATTAGCATTATATGATTAGTGGGTTGAGTTCTACACAATTAGAATCAATAACAACTATCTTCCATAGCCTCCGTATTAAACTGAGTCACGTGATGGGCACCTGAGTTCGGGCGGTGAGCTAAAACGAGGTCGATGACTGATATACGCCTGGAAAGCTATATCTAAAGTCATATATGTGGAACACATAGGTGAAGGCTGATCACTATGTGGGAGCATTCTACACTTGTGGTAAGTGTACGACTTGGACAGGTCTTGGTTGTAGATGTGTCATTTAAGGACCGTTACGACACACTAACCGAGGCCACTATGATGGTCACAGTGAGACTTGATCTAAATCCTGAAGTGATCATGGACACTGGGTTATGTTACTGAGCTCTTTGACGCATTCGCTAAAAGGCTATTCATGCTAATCACAGCTTATGTCTTGGGAGTCTCTCAGAGCATGATTCGAGTGGGAAGTGATTTACAGATACGGAATCCAGCCTTCCTGAAAGAAGGTTAATGTTCACTCACCTAAGGGTTGATTCCAGAACCGATAGATTGCTAGCACTTTCGAAGTAAGTAACGTTCAAAAGAATCTTTCGTTGGGGAAGCAACAATGCTTAGGGTTGATATGTATCAAGAGAAGTATAACGGATAAATTGACTTCTCTTGACACGGGTTGAACCTGGAGGATCTTGATCACGAACTGACTATATCAGTGGACACTCGTCACGATGAGTAAATATAATTCTAGTATAAAGGAGAGTCCAGTCTTGGCTTACAAGGTGGAGTATTTGACCAAGATTAGACGAATCGATGGAAAAAGAGAAGGGACTATTTCGTCTTTTTCATCGGATTTGTTAAGCTTCTATTACTAGATCCATAGTCCCCGATTCGGCTCTGATAAAGGCGGATAAGAACTTTCGTATAATAATGTTTATCATTATTAATCTCACTTGCTGTAATTGTGATTGACAGCATTAATTCTGGAAAATGGGTATTCGCAGAATTAAATAAATATTATGGTAGAATTGTTTATTTATTGTTTGATCAAGTAAATAAACAATTATTAATTATTTGTTTATTGTTGGACCAAGTAGATAAATAATTAATTGGGTTTTAAACAATTGGGCCTTGCACACATGAAAAATTCGAATTAGGGTTTTGGCACTAGGAATTTGCGCAAATCCCCTTGGCCGTGTGCCATCAAGTTCGAAATTTTCATAATTGGTATTTACCAATATTTTCTCTTTAGTTGTTTAAATAAAGGAGAGAGAATAATATAAGATATTGTCATATATTTTCTCCTTATTTAAAGGAAAGTATTTAGGAGAATATATGAGAATATATTTAAAGGGAAATAATATATTCCCCTTTATTCTCTCACTAAATAAAATATTCTCTATTTAAATAGAGAATAATATCCCATAGATATTGATCTAATGGATGAGAGAAAAAGTAGGATTCACTTGTTGAGATCCAATGGCCTAAATTTAATCCACTAGTGTGAACACAATACAAGGAAATAAAATATTCTGGAAGATTCCATGAATATCTCATTTTACTACTATAAATAGGGGTTCATGAGAAGGCAAAAATAAGCAATTTTTGAGAAAAATTTCGTGCACTCTAGCCTACCTTGGCCGTGCACTTCTGCCTCTCCCTCCCCTCAGAAATTCGTTTCCATTCTTAGTAAAATAAGAGCGAGATCTCAAAACACCTAGTTTCGTGATCTAGTGAGATAAAGACTGTGCCCACTCATCTTTCTTATTCGTCTCGGAGATTACGTTTCGGAAGACTAAGGTGTCATCCTCGAGTCCTTCATCAAGACGACGCAAGGAGTACGCGATTGGTTTGGAGCGTTCTGTAGCTAAACCGAAAATCAATGTAAGTATTCGTTTTTCGCTCAAATCGGTTGCTTGATAAACATGCTCATGTGAATTAAAGATAACTAGATCTTGTTAATTATAACCATAATTTAATTAGCTTATGATCAGCGTAATTAATTATTTTCCGCATTAATATGGTTATATGGTGGAATCATCTCAAACGAGTCGTATCGGAGCGATTGTTCGTGTCTGATGGGAGCTCGATTCCCCAACAAAATCTCACCTTGACAAATCGGGAATAAAACTCTGTGGTCGAACACGGAATTGAAAGCTCTACTTGATTTGAGACCTAATCAAAATAAAATACTATTGGGAATCAACTAAGAAAAGGATTCAAGACATGCTTTAGGTTCTGAAAATTTTTAGTGAGGGAAAGGAAGATCGGTGGAGTAGGAGTGTCGAGGGAAAAAAAAAAGTCTTTCACATTTTTTAAACTATTTGTATAGATACTTATTCTAACCCTAAGTGTGATTTTTTTTCTAATTAAGCATGGAGTATATGGTTACGCTATAAAAACAAAATCTACAGAATCATAGTTTTTTTTTCGGTTACATCCACTTGGACTAGCTTTCCTATATATGCTAAAAAGAATAAAATATGTATTGTATTGTATACGAGTAAATAAATATATAACAAAATGACTTTCTATATTTAAATAAGATTACTTTATACAGTTCTTGGTCCCATTTGGTTCAGTTTTTCAGGTCCTGTTTTTGCTTTTTGAAAAAACCAAATTGAAAAAAAAAAAAGCGTTTGGTGAAACAACTGTTTCTAAAAACTTCAAAATCATTTTTCAATATTGTACATAAATTCCGAAAGCTACAATTCTTAGCTTTTGCTAAAAGCGATTAAACATCCTGAACCACAATTATTAAAATGTCCTCATAATTTAATCCCCGAAATTATTTCCTAATAATCCTCTAACAAACAAACCTAAGACTAACGTACAAAACTATGAACTTACTGACCAACAGATTACAGCAATTGGATGCGTTTGTTTTATCAGAACAAATGGTAAACAAATATCTTCTTAAATTTCTCAACAGAATAAAAAATATTTGTATAAATAAATTAACAGATTATCAGAAAATACACAAAAATACACAGTTTCAAATACAAAAATGAAAACCCGTAACCACTTACGTATTTCATCACTCTGAACATTAAGCTAGGGAAAAATCTGAGAATAATTTATTCAAGGTTAGTCTATTTTTTGTTTGTTTTTCCAAATAATCTTAGTAGAATTTTAATAAACTGGAAACTTTTTATTTCTCGGTATGAAGACATAAAACATACCTATTTGTCGGTATCAATAGACGTCGTCGAGTCAGTCCGGCCATTCGTCCGCGGCGAGCTGGAGAAAGTGGACCCACGTCTTCGATTGCTAGCGTTTCTCCGCCCGCTCGGCGTCGCCGACCACCTCGGCGCCTCGTTCACCCTTTTTGTATCGCAAACCTTCTCTTCCGATACTCTAATTCTGAGCTCATCGCCTACCTCAATGGCTTGAGAAACAAAAAAAAACATATCAAAACCCTAAAAACAATCCTGATTGATCAGCCTGAATAAGAAATCGATGGCTACAAATCAAAACCCTAATAAATTAATCCCGGATTTGAAATCAAACCAGAATATATCAAAACCCCCAAACCCCTAAAATCAAAAACCTAGACATCCCCTAAACCAGGAAACCCAGAAATCAAATACCTCGCACTTAAAAATCAGCTCAACCATTTGAAGACCAAGCTAGAGCACAACGGATTTGAAGAAATAAATCAGCTAAAGCCCTCGTTACCCCGGCGATCTAGGCTCGCTCGCTCGCTCTCTATATCTCTCTCTAAAAAAAATGTCGCTAGTTTAGAAACGTTGAGAAAGAGAAAAAATAACAGCACCGAATGAGTTAACAAAAGGAGCGAGCGGTGTTTGTTTACTATTATTTGTTTATGTTTTTTTTAGTTTATACTTTATAATATATATCAACATAAATAAAAGAGTAATAAATTGTGACGAGTAAATTTAAGAATATTTAATTTAAGCAGATTGAATTGGTTGTCATAATATATATATATATATATATATATATATATATATATATATATATATATGTTTTTAAGTAATAGTAACTAGATATGTTTTCTTATCATTTTTTGTCTTAAGTTTTGCACAATTACTAATTGTTAATTATTGTTAGTGGATGTATGTCTTCATATTCTTTTATTTTCAAGTGTTTCTTGTTGTTGATAAATTTATGCATTTCTAGTGTCATAATATATATATATATATATATATATATATATATATATATATGTTTTTAAGAAATAGTAACTAGATTAATGTCATAGATTTTTCTTTGAAATAAAACCCTACTTTTTCTCTCTTTCTCTCTCTCTCTATATAGAAATAATTCATTTTTTAAATATTCTTTTGTTGTTGTAGTAAAAAGTTATTTGAATTAAATCTATAATTGTAGATGTCTGAAAATCAAGATACACGTTCTCGACCAAAAGCAACATGGGATAATGATGTGGTAAATATCTTATGCGACGTGTGTATTGCGGAGATTGAAGCTAGAAATCAACCGGGAACAAGTTTCACCGAAATAGGATGGGAGAATATGGTGAAATATATTTTCGAGAAAACACAAAGAGGATACGATAAAGCTCAGTTGAAAAATAAGCTGGAGTTATTGAAAAGTGAATGAAAACTCTGGAAGCAATTGATCGGAAAAGAAACTGACCTTGGATGGAATGGTAACAATAATACTGTTGACGCAAGTGAAGAGTGGTGACGTAGTAAAATATGGGTTTGTATCGAACATCAAATAAATTTACAAACTTCAAATTTAAATTATAACAAAGATAACACTTTTTTTGTAGGAGAATAAAAAATTCGGAAAATTTCGTAAAGAAGGCATTTCTCCCGAGTTCGAATATAAACTAGATACGATATTCAAGGATATAGTTGCAACTGGAGCGTATGCATTTTCATCTACAACTAACCCTCGTCATTACGATGGTAGTGAGGCATTTCTCAGTGATGACATCTTAGAAGAAAGAAGTGATGAATCAGAGGATCCTGTATCTCAGCCGAATCCTCAAAAGAGTGTGAATAACAACAACAAAAATCCCCTAGACATCAATAATTTTCCAAAGTTTAAAAAGGTTGGTGGACAGAGCAAACTTAGTGGAGCGGCTAAATTATCTTCTCAAATCGAGCGTCTTGTAAAGGCAACTGAAGAGCGAAGCGACACCATATACGTAGTACGCAAAGACTTGCCTGGTACTAGTATCGCCGAAGTAATAGAAATTGTTTTGTCACTGGAAGATATTCATGTAGGACATCCAACGTGGCTTTTTGCGACCGGACTATTTCAGAGTCGTGAGAAGAGAGAAATGCTTGCAACAATGCCAGAGCCACATACTAAAAAAATGTTGGCTAAATTACGAGTATAATCTAGTTTATGGCTCTACTCTAGGAGTAGCTCCAAACAACTCGAGCTTTTGAATTTTAATAAATCGTATTTAATAAGTGCTCTTATATGAGAACTACATTCATTGTTTTGCAGTTGTTTTTTATTTTGTTTTACTATAATAATAAAACAATACGAGAACGCTAGTCTCGCTTATATTCTCTGGTTACTTATTATTTTTTTTACACAGTAGGTTACATATTTGTTTTCAGGAACAAATGGATATCACATCAGATGATGAGTTCGAAATTATTGCCAAAAAGGAAATTAACGACCGCATTGTCCTTATACGAAAAACTGCTCATTTAATGCAAATTTATTATGATACATACATACATACATAAAGTTCCTTGTATGGATTAAAAAAAACGGGGCATATTTTCCTTCAAGAGCTGTTGAGGGGAAATAGAATTTGGTGCCAAAGAATGTTCAGAATGGAAAAAGAGGTTTTCATATGTTTGTGCAACAACTTGGAAACAAGTTACGGATTCAAAGGTTCAACACATATGACTGCATTGGAGATTTTAGGAATGACCCTAATGATTCTAGGACATCGTCTAGGAAACCGGTTAGTGCAAGAGATGTTTCAACATTCTGGTGAGACGATAAGTCGATATTTTTCGGAGACGTTAGATATATTATGTCTCATGGGAGTCGATGTCATAAAACCTGTTGATCCATAATTTAAGAGTACTCCCAAAGAAATAGCAAACAATCCAAGATATATGCCACATTTTAAGGTATTATAAGCATATTTTTGTGATTTATTTCCATCGATACTTTGTATAAATTAATAGAGATATTTGTTTTTTTAAAGGATTACATTGGTGTTACATATGGTGTTCACGTTCCAGCTTATTTACCTCAAGCATATCAAGTACCGTTTATCGGTAGAAAGAAGATTCCTACTCAAAATGTTATAGCTGTTTGTGATTTTAATATGAAATTCACGTTTGCGTATGCTGGCTGGGAAGGTAGCGCGCATGATTCAAGGTTATTCTCTACCGCTCTTCGTGATACTGAGATTAACTTTCCAAAACCTTCAGAAGGTATGACTTTAATTTTATTTTTTTATATAGTTTTGTCTTGTATACAGTTTAAACTAAATCATTATACTCAACTTGATATGTCACACGAAAGTATTATCTGGTTGACACTGGTTATCCTTATTTACCTGGATATCTTGGTCTGTATAAAGGTCAGACATACCATTTGGAGCATTTTCGTGCGTAAGTTTCATATCGGCTCTTTTCAAATGCATTTGAATCGATGAGTGGAATCCTCTAACTATTGCTAGAGAGCCTTTCAGTGAAGTTAACGCTAGATTTAATTGATACAATTCTTCTTTTTTCCGGTCCTCTCAATTTTGTTGTATTAACTCTTTCAATCAAGGTATAGCTCTATAAGATGGTATTTAATGCTATCGTATTCTTGTTGGTATTGATGGTCTATTTCTTGAGATATTGAATGATGGTTTCTGTGTTTCTGTATATCTATTGTTCTTTTCTTGATGGAGTTCTAGAGATAACTCTTTCAACAATCTATATCTATCTGGGAGTCTCGATATCAAGAAATGGTTGGATAATGACCCAAAGTAAAGTAAGTATTCGGTGGAAAGTAATGGCGGCTTAGAGTTAACGGCTCCCAATTTCACACGTGGCTGTAAAGTGGTCTTCAGCCGGATTTGATTTTAACTTCTACTTCTCTTCTTGTTATTTCTTGTTATTCTTTACTTCTAGGTGTTGGTGTTATTCATGATATTCTTGTATTCGGAGTGACATTGCTTCTAGGTTTCATTGTATTCGTATGAATAATGCAGTTCCCATTTTATAACCTTAAATGCACTTCTCTGAACACCTGCCAATATTAACGGTATTGGTGATAAGAACTCAATCTACTACAAGCAAAGAAATCTTCAATCGCGCGCATTCTTCTCTGAGAAACGTCATCGAGCGGAGCTTTGGAGTGTGAAAAAAAAAAATGGAGAATCCTGAATGTCATGGCAAGTTATCCATTCAAAAATCAAGTAAAAATAGTTATCGCAACTATGGCACTGCATAACTATATTCGAATGCATTCAAGACAAGAGATGGATTTTGAAATATTCGACGAGACAGAGGGCGATGACGAGTGGGATGAAAATGACTCAACTGAAGATCAAGATGAAGATTGTCAGACTTCTTCGAGTAGTATGGACAAGTTAAGAGATGAGATTGCTGCAAATTTAGTAGAAACGATAAATTTGTAGTTACATTTTTGTCAATAATTAAAAAACTTTATATTAAAAATAAAATAAAATTTGTCGTCCATATTTTTCTAGTTTGTAATTACAATTCATATGAATAAGCATATTAATAATTATTATTAAACTTTTAAGAACATGTCTATTTTAGTCTTTTGACCATAATATATTTATTTTACCAAACACTAAATCAGTTTTTGTTATCAGCAACAACTTTTTATAAACAGTTTACTAAACACCTGTCAGTTTTTAAAATAAACAGTTTTTTTAAAACATAAACTAAAAGCACATTTTTAGAAAACAAAGCTATGTCAAACGGTGCCCTTATCTGTGTCCTGATTTTCTATCAGATCAAACAAATATTAGTTATTTGCTTACTTTGTATAATATAGATATATACACATGTATATATATATATATATATATATATATATATAAAAATATAGATACGTGTACACACCATAATATACGTGTACATTAATTATTTAAAAGTCTAAATTACGTAATATCTATTTATATGTATAGAGACCAAAAATATATCATATAACATACCAAATATCATATATATATATATATATACAAAAAAAAAATCCTACTCTTTGGATTTAAAAAATTCATAACATAAATTATATATCTTTTAATAAGTTAAAACACTTTTTTTTTCCAAGGTTTCACAATAACCCACCCTCCTTTTGAAAAAATAGCCAAATTTTCATTTTATTAGTAAAATAGCCCACCAAGCCTAAGTAAATTAATAAAGAAATTATGTTAATTTAATTTACTTCTGAAAATAGTCTTCCAGTCCAAAGTAAATTAATTTACTTGATTAGGTCAATGAATTTACTTCGGCCCGGTGGACTATTTTCCTAATAAAATGAAACTTGGGCTAGATCCTTAAAAAGAGATAGATAATTACTAGTTGCAACAAACACTTGTATTCGTTATTGTTAAATTTGCAACATTATTTTGAATGATTGTTAATTACCAATTTTTTCTAAATTATTGTTAATTTGAACTATGCAACATTAATAACATAAAGAACGTTATTCATTATTGTTAATGTTGATATATTTTGTAAACACTAACAACCAGGTTTTGAGAAATACTCCATTTACGTTGGTTTAGATCAGTATAACTACGACCGTCACGTGGAGACTTATTTGACTTCATATGTTCACATAATGACTTGGTAAGAGTATTGCATAATGCAAGACGAATAACCTCATACATTTCAGTGACCCCAACACTCTATGTAAATTAAGACTTTTTTTGTAACTCGTGTTGTGAATTTTGTAATCAATGCACGGATTTTTCATTGAATCAAGTACTTGTTGCAAATCGGACGTCCATGAGACAATGAATGGTCATGAATTTAGAAAATAAATAGTTAAGGTCTATTTATGATTTCGGAATAAGTTTTAAGAATTTTCGAGTTGGACTTGAATGAAATTTATTTTCCCGAATAAGATTTCGATGAATCCTCGAGTACCAATGAGAGTCTCGAGAGTAAGAATAATTCCAAAACAACTTAATATATATTCAAAATAAATTAGAATCAACGAGAAAATTTCTCGGGTTATATTATAAATCTTTTCCATTTAATTCTAGATGATCAATTTAGTTTTGAGAATTAAAGGAATGATTTGCAACAACTTAGAGAGTTTCTTAGTGGCAAATATGAAAGGAAAATTGAGAAGAAGGGATTTAGTATCAATTATTACAAGTCTTATCTATTCCACTGCCTGTTGCTTCTTCTAAATCTTCTGATTCCATCTACTATGTACACAATACACACAAAAGAAAAAAAAAAAAAAAAAACAGAACATCAAAACCAGTTTTTTAAATTTTAGTGAAAATCGGTGGCGGCTTTGCTGCCGGAGCAAAAACGGCAGACGAAGACCATGTTTTTCATTTTTTGTTTTTTTTCGTTTTTCATCGAATGTCGTTGTTTTTTCGCCGAATTTCGTGTTGCACAATTGAGATTCGAACTCGAGACCTACATCTAGGGTGCACAAGAGTTAACCGCTAGACTAAGTTACAATCTTGTTATATTTTATACAATTTCAATATAAAATATGTAAATCGATAATTTTAATATAAAAATCATATAAAAAGAAAAATAAAACAATAAATTTATAATTATTATAAAGTAAGTTATTAAAATGTGTCTCATAAAAATTATAAAGATATATTTTTTAAATAACATTATAAATGTATATATATATATATATATTCACATAAGTATATACAGATTTATACAACTAGATATATGTATTGGGTATAAATATGTTGAGATTGAAATTAATTAGAGTATTTGATATTATATATGTGTAACAGCATATTGAAGACTATAAAATATAGTTGGCATAATTCTCAATTAAAAATGAAAAGTAGATACATACATACATATATAACATATTAGGTAACATTATTTCCATTCGGTTTTAAACCGGCATGTCGGTACTCCATCAAAAACGGTATTTTATTTTCCTGTTTCCACATTTTCTGTTTGGTTTTGCATTGGCTCGTAGATTTTTCGTAAATCAAGAAGCTCGAAACGGCATCGAAAACGGCATTTTGAAACATCGCTCTGTGCGATTTTCTGAGAGAGAAACTGCGCGAGAGAGTCCGTGGGGTATGGTTCTTCTTCTTCTCTTCTGCTCTTCTTCTTCTCGATACCTCTTCTTCTTTGAATCCGGTTTGGACTCACTGTCTGTGGTTCGGGTTCGTTTTCTCTTCAAGGTTTTGTTGTACTAACATGATAGAGGAGAGGTTGAGCGTCCGTGCGTTTGTCTTCTTCATCAAGGTAGGAGATTCACTTTGTTTTTCTCTCTTTAGTCCAAATTAGGGTTTCAGATTTGGGGTTGTGTTTCTTTGCCGGATTTCATTGATTTGATATCTGGTTCAATTTTGGTCGTTTTTTGGATTTCAAATTTTTTAGAATTGATTTCTTGAATTCGGTGTTGATATTCTGAATGGATTGACTCTGATTCATAGTGATTTAGGATTTGAAAATTTGTTATGCTCCATTTTAGGTTCGTTAAGCTTTTGATATTGTGGATTAGTTTGAAATTGTGAGCGTTTTGCCATGTGTTTGAATCTACTTGATTTTGAGTATGTTTTGGAATTGTGACTTGTCGTTTGTGTTGAAATAGATCTAGGATTAAGAATTATTTATCGCTTCTAACAAGCGGCGGAATATAAAAAATTCTTTAAAAACATATAAAATGGTTTTACTACCTAGACAAAGTGCATGAACATATAATTTAAAATTAATAACTATAAAGAGTTTTAACTCGGTACCAACCTCGCTTGAAGCTTGCGCGTTGAGAAACCTTTAGAAAGGTTGAATCGCTCGCCTCACCACTTAACTTGTCTCATTCATGTCTTCTTGAACCTGAGTAACCACGATAGTTTCTACCACTAGAGTCTTCGAGTTTAGAAATGATTTAGTGTGTGGGCACTTTTAAACACAATTACTCAAGAACTAGTCTTAGAGCCAAAGAGCTAATACAAAACGCTAGGTCTAATGAGGACCTAGGTGCCAAAACAAAAGAGCAAGAAGAGAGAGAGAGAGAGAGAGAGAGAGAGAGAGAGAGAGAGAGAGAGAGAGAGAGAGAGAGAGAGAGAAAGAGAGAGGGTGGGCGGCAAGGTTAGAGAGAGAAGCTCTCAATCTCTAAAACTTGTGTATTGTGAATTGTGAATGAGGTGGGGTATTTATAGGAAGAGGATTACCTTGAAAATGTAGTTTCCTCTTCTCTATTGAATATCACATATTCATGAGCAAATATTTGGTTTCCCCTTCCTTGCCTTTGACGTGCAACATGATGCACCAAGTCCTTGGATTTGTTTCCTCATTTGTTTTCTCCCTCTTTGGCCGCCGCCCTTGATTTTCTTCTAGAGAAAATTTGTTTCCTCTTTTTCTTTTGGAAAGTATCTTCATACATCAATGCACAAAATAGCTGTTATTTCTATGATGGTGCACGAAATTTAGGGCTTCTAGAACATGCTTCTAGATGTTTTTTTATTTGTTCATGACAACGTAAGAAAAGCCCATTAAGAATTTTAACATAAAATTCCATGAAATGAAATTAATACTCAAGGCCCAATCCAAGGATGTTGGCCGTGTGACTTAATATCATTGTCATCATATGACAATGTCAAAAAACTTATTTATTGACATTCATACCATCCCATGTCAGAAAGACAAAATTACCCTTTAGACAATTTTCGCAAAACTTGTCTAGTTCAACATTTGAACTTGTTTTGAATTAGCTTTCATGTTTAACTAATCCTACTCTAAAGACTTGCGGTAGTGACCTCATGGATCCAAATGAACAAAGCTTGAGCTAGCATACTTGGACTCAAAAGTTCACAAACCTTTTCAAAGTTCTAGCTTAATGTCAACTGACTCCACTAAAGAGTTGACACTGAAATCTCTCGGTTCAAATGAATATATTTTCTACTCAAGAATTCTAATTAATTGTAATGAGTGGATCCATTGAATATTATCTATGTTTACCCTTCATGAATATCATCAACTAGATGGGATTTACAAAATTACCATTTTACTCTTCTAGTTGTTATTTCCTCAACTCCTTTGTCGCTTGTGAATAAGTTATAAACAATGTATTGACGAGGAGCTAACAAGTCACATTGATTCATCCAAAAGATTCATGACTCAATTTGAACACTACCCAGTTCATTTATTCACATTCCAAGGAACAAAGCATGAGGTGATATACATTGCATTTCAGCGATCTTGTACATGAATTCCATATCTATGATATCTTCACAAAGTTGTTCATGACATCTTCATAACTTAGTACTTCACCAATAGGTCTTGTCTATATCACATAGTGAATCTAGAACTCTGACTTTATCAAATGAGAGTACGTAAGCTATGAAATTACATGTCTCATTTCAGGATTGAGGTAAGCATGATGCAATTCATACATAGTGACTCGGAGACAGAAGAGGTTAAATGACTTGTTCTTACAATGTCTCTAGAAGTGCACTGGTCAATTCAGTATCTTCAGAAGATACCTAGGAAGAACTATAGAGTCTCCAACTCTCTATGTCTCATAACCAGACATCATAGATTCTCCTAACAATCATATTGAGATCAATAGCCCTTTGATCCTTAGATTGTGAATATGATGTTTTAAGCAAACCATGAAGAGTTTGTTCATGCAAATCTATATTTGACTATTCATTTGTTGTTAGGTTTGTTTAAGGACTAAAGACTAAGGTTTATCAAAAAGCTTCAAACAAACAAGGAAGAATGAATGAAAGTTTCAACTCTTTATTATTTATTCAGCAGTTATAAGCAAGCGTCTTCGTAAGACTTTATTACATCAAATGCATATATGTTATACTACTCTTCTTGTGGGCACCTATGCCAACAGGTTGTGCTTTTGTTTGAATTTTGGTTCACGTTGGTCATTTACGCTAGGTTAGGAGTCAATACTAGAAGGGTTTAGGATAATAATCTAGTTAACGTGACATGAGTCTTAAGTACATGTGATGTTTGGTTTCTGAATATTTTTTTTTATTTCGAATCTAGAATTTTCGGGTATTCTTGGTTCAAGTTATAATATAACCGTAGTAGTTCATTTTCTTGTGTGTTTCCGAGGTCGTACCACAAGTAACTGGAGACAACGAAGAAGGTTTCGGCGAATCGCGAACGAGCAGCGAGGCGTTGTTCGAGTTCGGTGGCGAGGCGATGTGAGCAGCAACCCAAGTCCAAAGCGGCAAGGGTTTAAGTTTGTGTTCTCGGCAAGTTTCGAGTAGATTCGGAGACGCTTCTACTATCGTCCTTATTTAAAAACAAGTTGTTTTATTTTTCTAAAATCTAACCATATCTTATGTCTTATGAGTTGTAAAGAACTTAATGTGTTTGTATAATGCTAACCAAGTTTAGTGTTTCGAGATTCAAATCGTCGAGTGTTTTGGTTTAGCACGAGTTCGTTCGTTCGAAGATAAATCGAGAGTCGGTTTCAGTAAGTTACGAGTAAGAAACTTGCACTACTACAAATACAGTCTTTCGGTGCGGATGACTTTTGGGTGTGACTTTTCGCACATAAAAGTCGCACCAAAAAAGACTTTCGGCTGCGAAAAGTCGCATCCAAAAGACATTGAAGCAACTAAAAAAATTCGCTGATTTTTTTAAATTTGGGTGCGAAAAGTCGCACCCAAAAGTTCATTAATACCTTTGGGTGCGACAAAGTTACACCTAAAAATCAAGGTTACCTTTTGGGTGCGACTTTGTCGCACCCAAAAGTCCAAATGTTTTAAGCGGTCTTTTCCCCCCCTTTTTTATAAAAATTGACCGGTCAAAACATTGGGTGCGATTTTTCGCACCCAAAAAGTCTTTTGGGTGCGACTTGTCGCACCCAAATTCTAGGTCATGTTATAAAAAAAAATTCAGAGCTTTTTCTATCTCTCTCACGCTCTCACTCTCGATTCTCTGGTCCTCTTCGCCGCCTAAGCTCGCCCGTCGTTCCGCCCTGGTCCGACAGCCTCTCCGGCCGGTAAGTCTTCTCTCATTCTCTCTCTCTATCCTACTATCTCTCTCACATTCTCTCTCTCCAGCTCACTATATATATCTCGGCCACAAGAATAACCCGGCCATACCATCATCACCATCCTCTCATCTTCATCTTCTTGTCCTTGTTCTCCTTAGCACGCCACCAGCCAGAGACCGAGCCTCCTTGTGCGTGCGCACCGACCGAGACGAGCCACGACGGCCGTGAGTCACCGGAGCACGCTGACCATGAGTCACCCCCGGGAAAAGGACGAGAGAGCACCGGGAACAAGAAATTTCACGAAATCAAGGTAAGAAAAGTTCTTACCCGAAATGGATTTTTGAAAAAATTAGGGTTCTTAGTTTGGATTTGGGGCTTTTGATTTTTGAGCTTGGGTTGTGGAATTTAAGTGAGTTTGAGCTCGTTTTGGTGCTCGGATTGTATTGCTTGTGCTCGGATACGTGAGTTTGAATCGATTTTAAGTTCACTGTGAACAGCCTCTGTAAATTGACGTGGTCAGATCAGTACCGATTTAATTTGGATTTGTTGATATTTTTCCTGGAAATTAGTCGTTATGGGCTTTCTAAAATGACCAAGAACATGTAAATCCGTTGAGATTTGAGTGAGTTATGAATTTTTGAAAACAGGGTTTTAAAGCTGGGAATTCTGAGCGTGTGTTTGAATTTTTGGCCTAAAATTGGATAAAAATTAGGATTGAGGAATTATGATTTGGGGCTTTTAATTTCTGAGATTAGTTTGATGATTCTGGAGTGTTTTGTGGCTCGTTTTGTGTTTGGGTTTCGATCGACAAGCTTCGTTTTCAAATTACACACAGATAATTGCTCCGGTTCTGGAAAATAAACTGCACATAGGAACTTGACTGCGTGGAAATTATTTTCTTCATATATTTTTATTTGCAATCAAGTTACATTTCTACTGTTTTCTCTGCTAACCCAATACGTATTTTCATAACAAAAAGGGTAACGCTTCATCCACCGCCTCTGGATCAAAACCCACTGTACACAACAACAGAGGAAGAGTTGTAAATGAGGTACTTAAACCATACGTGTTGATATTTTTCTTCTATATATGTCTCTTTTTGCAGCGATTTAACTCCAAATGAATGTTTGTCACACGCAGGTTAGAAATAAAGTACAAAAGCTTAAGCAGACTAGGGATTACTCGTTTCTGTTGTCCGACGAAGCCGAGCTTCCAGCCCCCACTCCAAACCCGGCTCCGCAGCGGAATATGTCCGCTTCAGGTTCCGGTATATTACTCTGCGTCCCGTCTTTTTCCGCTTATGTATCTCGAGACATTCTATTTTTATAGAATGAAAACTTATACAGGTTTTTTGGTGATGTTGAAGATTCAAAACCTGCTTCGGCCTCGGCGACGAAGAGTAAGCAAGGCGGCCCTGTAAACGGCATGCCAACGGTTTTCACGGAGAAAGGAGACCGAGTTCTTCAAACGGACAAGCGAACCCAAAACCAGGGCTCAATAATTTTTTTAATGCTTGTTCGAAGAATGTCGATTTCCGAAAATCTCCACAGCAACAAGTTTTTTCTTTTTTTAATTCAAACCGTAAACAATTCCCCTTTTTTTAAATGAGACATCAAACAGTAAAAAAAAAGCTAAATTAAAGTTACAGTAAAACAGGAAAAAAAAAACATTTAAGGAAACTTATATTGTTGTTTTTCAAATTAATTATATTGTTGCAAGTTCCTATGTGCAGTTTATTGATTTATTTTATTGACTAGCACTTGGATTTGAGTTGCATGATATTAAAAAAGTTTGAGGCTGAATGTATTTAATTGCTTTTTATTTTTATAAATAAATTAAGAATCGAAGTTATTTTTAAATCAGGTGACAACTAAAGCATTGATAATAATTGCGTTTTTCCAAAGATTTAAAGTCACTTTATAATAGAGTGACGTCTAAAGCACTATTTCTTGTCATGGCGGGAAAGTATCGGGTGCGACAAAGTCGCACCCAATGCTCTTTTACCCGCATTTTCCACGGATTTTAGTGACATTTTAGGTGCGACTTTTCGCACCTAAGACTTTTAGGTGCGGACTTTCGTGTGCGGAAAAGTCGCACCCAAAGTCGCACCTAAAGATATCTTTGGGTGCGAAAATTGACTTTTGGGTGCGAAAAAAGTCGCACCCAAAGGTCTTTTTTGTACTAGTGTTAATTAGTTTGAATCCAAAATGCAGTCCGAAGAAACAATGATTTTTCAAAATATTTCCTATAGCTTTAAGCTTATGATAAAGCTTTAAGTTATTCTAATTATAACTTAGAGTTAAACCATATCTTATACACTCTATATCTTATAAGTAATTAGCTCTAAAAATAATTAAAGAAGTAGATTTAGTATTAAGTATTAAGTATTATAAGTAAGGAAGGTTTATTATAATTTTATTATCTGTCATCTTCTATATTATTATTTATTAAATTTATCTTTAAATAATTATTTTCATTATAATTTACTTCCTTCATAAGGTTAGTATTATTTTCAGAATCTATATCTATAGTTTTGAAAGGGTTATTTTACTAACTACGTTTATAATCTAACTAGAGAGTTATTCTTTTATTAAAGTTTTATAAGAAATACCTTCTCTATAAGTCTTTAGGATTAGTGGTCTTAGTTCTTATGGATCTAAGTGAAAAGAAAACGAGTGTCTGTTTTCTCCGAATTCTTAAACGTCGAGATTTTGCTTTAGATATTGGGCTCATCCTAATTAAGGGATTTGGGTAGCTAGGGCTTCTTTTACGCAGTAGATCTCGTATCTCAGAAGTTCACGGTTAGCCTGTAGCTTTAAAAATTTGTTTTGTTTTCTCTCAATCCCTGTTTCGTTTGAAGATCGTGTCTATTTTCTCCGGTTCTCTTAATTAAGAACGTGTGATCTGCATGTGATGGATATGATATTGTGGTGCCCAGTTTATGTTTCTCTGTGCTCAACGCTCCCTTTTGTTCCTTATATATTTTTAGTTATCGCCGTAAAGAGTAGGCGTTAAAGAGGAAATGAGCTAGCGAATCGGGAGTCCAAGTAAGTGGGAATTAATTCAACTACTTACCAAGGGAATCACATGTTTACGTGCATTTTACTGTGTTAGTAATTAGGAGTAAGTAAAAGCCCATGAATTTTATAAACTAATCAAGATCAAGGCTTCGGCCTTTTTCTTTGAAAATGTAGCTTCGGATTTTATCCGATAAGTTCAAACATAACTCCTAACAACCCAAACCTTTGCTTATGTGAGTAGTTAATATTCCCTTAGCTCACCAATTTTATATTCACCCGATAGACGGGTTTACAGGAAAACCAGGGACAGACGTTCCTCAGATTCTAGCTGAGTTATCTAGGGTTAGCAAGGCTCACACCTTGAATCCTCTTTTAAAATACCTTGGTGAGCATATGAAATTATATTAATTAAAGTTTCTACTCGAGATGATGCTCTTCCCGTTTTAGTTTAGAGTTGTACTCTGATTCCATGGAGTACTGAACACTAAAGAAAAACAGATGTCGATTGTACCAACAAGTCAGAAGACTTGTGTTATTTGTCAAGGAGTTCCTGATGGGAGCGGAGTATTGTAATTTGAAATTGACCAGCATGTCGGGCACGTCTGAGCATTTGTACAAGAGTTCCTGATACGCCCCTATGTTTGGAGATGGTAACATTAAAGGATCCTAGAGGAAGTTTAAATCTTGGAGACACCCTCATGATGAAATGCTAGGGTGTGAGGGCTGGCTACTTGTCACTCTGAGGGTTATTGCAGTGGATATTGGATAACTTGAGGATCAGGATGACAAGGTCACATGTAGAAAGTGTGCACACGCTTGCATTTCATATGGTAGAAATCATATGACTCTCATGCATACATTTATATGTTATGTGCATGTCACATGTCCTTTAGTTGCTTTTAATTCTAGATAGACTCCCACTTATTGAGTCTATCAACTCATAGTTTATGACTCACATGTACGCAAAGGAAAAGCTTTACTCTAGTAGAAGGGAAAGAACTAGTCCGGACATGTGTCGCTCGACCCGTGGCAAGTAGAGCTTTTGTTTTGAACGAGGAAAACTATATTTTGTTATGTGTATAGTAATCTTTCTATCTTAGCTACTCGTTTGGTACTTGGTTATATATATACTTATGCTAGAAACAATCGAGTGCGTTCTAGTTTGTATGTAGTCACTATAAGACTTATGTGTGTAAAATAAAAACGAAAAATTTCCTCGGAATTTTTGTTACTTGAGTTATATGTCTTGTGGTTACAAAAATTATTTTATTTCCGCTTAGTCATTATAATCAATGCGTATGTTTTGAGTATTTTGAAACGAGAGATGTGAGAACATCGCGGATTGTGACAAATTTTCGTATCAGAGTCAAGGTTGAGTCGTTTCTGTAGACTTAGGGACACATCAATTGGTTTAGCTTCTTGGGTAGATAATTGAGTGTAGTTATTTTTTATATAGATTTAGATCGAGTTTTAGATTATGCTTCTTACCGCTTACGCTTAAGTGCCTTATGTTCGTAAATATTTTTGTGCTCGTTTAAAGTTTGAACGTCCATAGCTTAGGTTCACGATGACACAAGGGCATACATTTTTAGTGTATATATTGATGAGGGAATGAGTTGTCTTCCTAAATCCCTCGTGTGACTAGCCTTAGAGTACGCTTGTGCATTTTGGTTATGTAAACCTCTTGTTAGAGGTAGGGGATAGTGACAAGGGATGAAGTTGTCTCCCTAAATTCCCCGTATGACTAAGCCTTAGAGTGGACTAGACTATTTTTTGTTGCAAAGTCCTCTTCTTATAGGAATGGGAGGAGATGTAAGGTTGTTCTAGTATGAGTTCTAGACGATGTTGAACTTGGATCCTTGTTTTGTTGTATATATATTGGTATACATATATGGAGATGTGTTTCCGTTTTGTATGAAACTTTGTTTTCTCGTTCCTTGTGTGTTTAGTATACGTTATTTTTGCGAGAATCTGTTTCATCGATTAGAAACGCATATCCCTTTCTTACGTGTAGATATAGTTAAAGATGTCTACGATGTTGTCAATGGTGCCCACAAGAAGAGTTGTAATCTTTATTTTGCACATTTGATGTAATAAAGTCTCATGAAGACTCTTGCTTGTAATTGCCTATTCATTCATTAATAAAGTTGAAACGTTCATTCATTCTTTCTTTGTTTGAAGCTTTATGATAAAACCTTAGTCTTTTAGTCCATAAACAAACTAAACAACTTACGAAGAGACAAATGTAGATTTGCATGAACAAACTCTTCGTAGTTTGCTTAAAACGATATATTCGCAATCTTAGGGTCAAAGGACTATTGACCTCAGTACGATTGTTAGAAGAATCTATGATGTCTGGCTATGAGGCATTGAGAGTTGGAGACGTTATAGTTCTTCTAGGTATCTTTCGAAGGTACTGAATTGACCAGTGCACTTCTAGAGACAAGATAAGAACAAACCATTTAACCTCTTATGTCTCGAAGTCACTATGTATGAATTGCATCATGCTTACCTTAATCCTGAAATGAGACATGCCATTTCACAGCTTAGTATTCTCATTTGAGAAAGTCAGAGTTCGGACTCACTATGTGATTCCGAACAGGGCCTATTGGTGAAGTACTAAGTTGTGAGTATGTCATGAGTAACTTTGTGAAGTTCTCATAGATATGGAATTCATGTACAAGATTGCTGAAATGCAATGTATGTCACCTCATGCTTTGTTCCTTGGAGTGTGAATAAATGAACTGGCCAGTGTCCAAATTGAGTCCTGACTCTTTTGGATGAAACAATGTGACTTGTTAGCTCCTTTTCAATACATTGTTTCTAACTTATTCACAAGCGACAAAGGAGTTGAGGAAATAACAGCTAGAAGGGTAAAATGGTAATTTAGTAAATCCCGACTAGCTGATGACATTCATGAAGGGTAAACATAGATAATATTCAGTGGATCCGCTCATCATAATTAGGTCGAATTCTTGAGTAGAAAATAAATTCATTTGAACCGAGAGATTTTCAGTGTCAGCTCTTTAGTGGAGTCAGTTGGCATTAAGCTAAACTTGGAAAAGGTTTGTGAACTTTTGAGTCCAAGTGTTTAGCTCAAGCTTTGTTCATTTTGGTCCATGAGGTCACTGTCACGAATCACATCGATTAGGAATAGTTAAACTGGAAGCTAAGTCAAAACAAAAACGAAAATAGTCAAAAGGGTATTTTTGTCTTTTGAGACAAAGGATGAAATGAATGTCAATAAATTTTTTGACAAGTTCATTTGATGACTTAATGTCACTCGGCCATAACTTGATTATTGGGCCTTGTGAATTAATTTCGTTTCATAAGAATTTTATTGAAAATTCTAAATGGGCCTTTTCTTATGTTGTCATGAACAAGTGAAGAAAATTCTAAAAGTCTTTTCTAGACATAATGGGCGCCCAACATACCCATAGGAAGAGAGAATATTTTGTGCATAAATGTATCAAGATACTTGCCAAAAGAAAAAGAGGAAACAAATTTGCATAAGGATGCTTGGGAATTCGGCCAAGTAGAGTCAAGGCAAGGCAAGGAACAAAAAAAGGAAACAAATCCAAGCCTTCTAGAAGGCTGCCTTGGCCGTGTGACTTAAGTGGGAAAGAGGCAATATTTGCTCATGAATATGTGATATTCTATAGAAGAGGAAACTACCTTATTGAAGGTAAAGTCTCTCCTATAAATAAGAGCCTCATTTCCTCACATTTCATTCATCCAAGTTTAAGAGATTTGAGAGACTCTCTCTCTAGAACTTTGGCCGAAACTCCTCTCTCTCTCTCTAGTTTATTTTCGATTTTTCTTGTTTTGGCACCTAGGTCCTCACTCGACCTAGTGTTTAGCTCTGTGACTTCAAGACTTGTTCTTAAGTCGTAGTGTTTAAAAGTGCCCACTCACTGATTCCTTTTATTTCGAGTGATTTAGTGATAGAAACTTTCGTGGTTGCTCGAGGTGCCGAGGAAAGAAAGAGAGACGTGCTGCGAGGGGAGACGAGCGTTGCAAACTTTCCAAAAGCTTCTTCAAGGTTTAGGCTTCAAGAAAGGTTAGTAAACATCTTAGCTTATAATAGTTTTTAATTACATGTACTTGCTCTTTGTCTAGGTTAGTAAAAACTGTTTTTACTTGTAAAG
Source organism: Urtica dioica subsp. dioica (assembly GCF_054948205.1). NCBI lineage: Eukaryota > Viridiplantae > Streptophyta > Magnoliopsida > Rosales > Urticaceae > Urtica > Urtica dioica. The sequence continues at coordinate 46,772,151 of NC_142759.1, read as the reverse complement.
AAATTTTTTAAAATTCCGCCGCTTCCCGAAGCGTTTAATCTTTTTCTTAAACCCTAGATCAATTCCAACATACGAGAGGATCACCATCTGGTGATGACAATGCCGAGGGTGTTAATGCTGCAAGCTTTGCGGGAATTCAATAAGCTTTGGAAAGGCAAGCTGCTAAAGCACCTTGAAGAGATTAGCATGTGGATGAACAACTGGAATTTCATAATCGAGCGATTGCGCAGTTGCTAAAGAGGTTCAATGGGAAACAACAGCCAAATCAAGTACCTCAAGTGATGAATCAACCTGAAAACCCACCTTTAGCTCTGGAAGCTCCACCAGACTCACTGAACTTTCATATTCCAAATGTTGTGCCTCGGGTGGGAGAACTGATTTACGAAATATACCTCCAATTTTTATGGGAGTACCGACCGAGCGGTAGCTGAAATTTAGGTCAAAAAGATACATCGAATCTTTAAGTATATGCAACTTGCGGATGCTGAAAGAAACGTTTGCATAGTGAAATAATTCATGAGTTTGCATCAGGGAACACTCACAGTAGCTGAGTACACCACAAAGTTTGACAAGCTCGCCAGGTTTGCTCCTAATTTAGTGTCGACTGATGCAACTCGTAAAATGAAGTATATGCATGGGACCCAAGACTTACGCAAATGTCGTTCAAAGAGCCTTGCGTATCGATGGATGACGGGGAAATACTGTTGTTTCCACACCTAAGCCAATTACTACCGTTCCACCATGTCCTCCAAATCCAGGTCAGAATGATTCCTCAAAGAAAGGAAGAATTTAGCGACGGTATGGAAATCGGTTCCAATATAGTTTTGGAAACATAAATCAATCTGGCTCTAGAAATAGATTCCCACAAAACAATGGAAACAGGTTCCAACAGGCGTCTAATAACCGGTTCCAGTAGAACTTCGTGAACAGTTTTCAGTCAGGGAACCAGAAATATGAGAGAGGAAATGATAACAAGAGACTTGGGGCATTCTAAAGACTTTTCCCAAACAAAAAGGTTAAGTCCATAACCAACTCATTGTCATTGTGCAAGAAGTGTGGAAGAAACCATGAAGGAAACAGGTTTACAAATGCGATTGTGTGCTTCAAGTGCGGTCAAGTAGGCCATCTTGCTCATATGTGCCAAAATCAATATGAAAAGATCTCCTCCAAGAGATCAAACTAACGCAAACGCTAGGGTGTTTACATTATGCAAAGAAAACTTTTTGGACCCACAAAATACAGACCCAAGATCAAAGGCAAAGGTCCATGTTCCACAACTTCAAAACTCATGCCAAGCCCCCAGGTCAAGTGCCAAGTCCTCAAGGCCCACGCCAAGCCCTCAGGTCCCGGCCTCAAGTCTCTACACCAAGCCTTGCACATCTCACGTCGAACCCTATTGCACATGCTCATGTTAAACCATACGCCCAACGCCACACCACGCCACTTGCCCTCGCGCGCTATGTTGTCAATGGTGCCCACAAGAAGAGTAGTAGTCTCTATTTATGTACATTTGATGTGATATAGTCTTATGAAGACTCTTGCTTGTAACTGCTTATTTATTAATAAAAGTTGAAACGTTCATTCATTCTTCCTTGTCTGTTTGAAGCTTTATGATTATCTATAGTCTATAGTCCTTAAACAAACCTAACAACACATGAAGAGACAAATGTAGATTTGCATGAACAAACTCTTCATGGTTTGCTTAAAACTGCACATTCACAATCTAAGGATCAAATGACTATTGATCTCAGTACGATTGTTAGAAGAATCTATGATGTCTGGTTATGGGACATTGAGAGTTGGAGACTCTATAGTTCTTCTAGGTATCTTCTGAAGGTACTGAATTGACTAGTGCACTTCTAGAGACAGAATAAGAACAAACCATTTAACCTCTTATGTCTCGAAGTCACTACGTATGAATTGCATCATGCTTACCTCAATCCTGAAATGAGACATGTCATTTCATAGCTTACGTATTCTCATTTGAGAAAGTCAGAGTTCGGATTCACTATGTGATTCTGAACAGGACCTATTGGTGAAGTACTAAGCTATGAAGATTTCATGAGTAACTTTGCGAAGATCTCATAGATATGGAATTCATGTACAAGATTGCTGAAATGCAATGCATATCACCTCATGCTTTGTTCCTTGGAATGTGAATAAATGAACTGGCCAATGTCCAAATTGAGTCATGACTCTTTTGGATGAATCAATGTGACTTGTTAGCTCCTCGTCAATACATTGTTTCTAACTCATTCACAAGCGACAAAGGAGTTGAGGAAATAACAGATAGAAGGGTAAAATGGTAATTTTGTAAATCCCGACTAACTGATGATATTCATGAAGGGTAAACATAGATAATATTCAGTGGATCCACTCATCACAATTAAGTTGAATTCTTGAGTAAAAAATAAATTCATTTGAACCGAGAGATTCTCAGTGTCAACTCTTTAGTGGAGTCAGTTGACATTAAGCTAAACTTGAAAAAGGTTTGTGAACTTTTGAGTCCAAGTATGTTAGCTCAAGCTTTGTTCATTTGGATCCATGAGGTCACTATCACAAATCATATCGAGTAGGATTAGTTAAACTAGAAGCTAAGTCAAAACAAAAACAAGACAAGTTTTACGAAAATTGTCTAAAGGGTATTTTTGTCTTTTTGGACATAGGATGAAATGAATGTCAATAAATTTTTTTTGACATTGTCATATGATGACATATAAACACTCGGCCATGACAAGATTTTGGGCCTTGAGGATTAATTTCATTTATTGAATTTTATATGAAAATTCTTAATGGGTCTTTCTTATGTTGTCATGAACAATTGAAGAAAATCTAGAAGCCCCTTCTAGAAGCAATGTGGCCGTCCAACCCAAGGAGAAAAAGAGAGATTATTTTGTACATTGATGTATCAAGATACTTGCCAAAAGAAAAAGAGGAAACAAATTTCCTCTATGAGGAAAGAAAAGTTTCGGCCAAGCAAGTCAAGGGAGAAGCAAAAATAAAAGAGGAAACAAATCCAAGGTGTCATGAAGACTCATGTTGGCCGTGTGACTTGGAAAGAATAAGGGCAATATTTGCTCATGAATATGTGATATTCTATAGAAGAGGAAACTACCTTGTTGAAGGTAATACCTCTCCTATAAATAGAGCCCTCATTCCTCCAATTTTATTCATTTTCCAAAGTTTTAGAGATTGAGAGCTTCTCTCTCTAGCTTGGCCGCCCAACTCCCTCTCTCTCTCTCTCTCTCTCTCTCTCTCTCTCTCTCTCTCTCTCTCTCTCTCTCTCTCTCTCTAAGCTCTTTTCGTTTTTGTTTTGGCACCTAGGTCCACATTTGACCTAGTGTTTTAGTTCTTCGACTCTTAGACTTGTTCTTGAGTCGTCGTGTTTAAAAGGGCCCACACACTAATTCCTTTCTTTCTCGAGTGATTCTTGTGATAGAAACTTTCGTGGTTACTCAAGTTTTCCGAAGAACGAAGAAAGACGAGCTGCGTGGGGAGACGAACGTTTCAACATTCCTAAGGCTTCTCAACGTTCAAGCTTCACAAAGGTTAGTAAACGAGTAATTCTCTTTAATAGTTTTAATTTAAATATAAACATGTGCTTGCTCATTGTGAAGGAAATCAAACCTCACATCTATCGACACTTGTTTGTGACCAAGATTACATAGAAAGAATGATATGATGGAGATCATGGACATTGAAAGGAAACCCATTATTACTTTTGAACAATTGGCCAACTATTCTCACCATTGATGAGTCATGTGTATTTGGATTGTCACCGTTCTGGTGAGTCTCCGAGAACTTCCTTATGGATATATAATCAAGCTTGTGCTAAAGAGCTAGTGGGTCTCATCGAAGAGTTTCTCAACTACTAGGGAAAGCTCATAGCTCTGTGAATAGGGAACGGGCTAGAGCTATGAGAAGTCACTTTCCTAAAGTTCATGTTTGGAGGGTGGATTCGGGAGGAGTCACCATTCAAATTCTACTACATCGGCCTGTAAGATTTCATATGATGAGGAAAATATCATGAAGATGTCAAATGATTGTCTAAACCTGAAGGAAAGAGATACATACCTCACGAGATGAAATTGTCATCTTATAGGGAGTCTCCAAAGACTTCCTTATGGATATTTGAATCAAGCTTGTGCTAAAGAGCTAGTTAGTCTCATCGGAGAGTTTATCAACTACTAGGGGAAATCAATGATAGATTTCAGATTTTATGTTTTGGTGCGCATTAGGAAGCTACTCATCTCCAGCTTTTTCTTTGACGAAAGCGATTTTCCATCGATGTGGATCCAGTGCAAGTTTGAGAATCTTGGCTAACTTTGTTTCAAATGTGGTATTATGGGCCACGAGTTTGATGATTCTGAGAATAGGGAACGAGCTAGAGCTATGGCAAGTCACTTTCCTAAAGTTCATGCATGGAGGATGGATTCGGGAGGAGTGATCATTCAAATTCTGCTACATCGGCCTGTAAGATTTCATATGACGAGGCAAACATCATGAAGATGTCAAATGATTGTCTAAACCTGAAGGAAAGGGATACATACCTCACGAGATGAAGTTGTCGTCTTCTAGGGAATCTGGGAAAAATGGGGAGGCCTTGTGAACCGCAACCAATGCTTGAGACGCAAAGGAGCACATATAAAAGGTAAGTCAATGTAACCCTAAAATTCGTGGGAGCGGAACAACTCGATATAGCTCTTGGAACGTTACTGATGTTGCTTCATTGCTTGCCAAATTTCACTTTTGTTGCTTGGGCATATCACATTCGAGATATATATTAGTCTTTCTTTATTATGTCAATATCGTTTTAAATTGGGAACTTGACCATCAAATATTAGATATTAAGTTTAGACTCTTTATTATTGGGGTTGTAGGAAAGAAGTTCCATTTTCTTCCGATTCCAATGCCCAGATCTAGTCCAAAAGCTTAGTCCAAAGACCTTGCAAGTATTTTATCAAAACTCTATTAAAACACTATTAGCAGTAGTAACTAATTATATAAATTGTGGTATTTAATATAGTCTAGTTAGCATGTAAAGTGGAGATCGTAGAGTTTATTTATCACTGTCATCCCAAAAAAAAAAAAAAAAAAACACTATATGAACGATCTAAGAAATGTCCAAATCAGAGCCGTCATATTCTATTTGGATTTGGGAGGCATGATTGCGCTAGAGCCGCGTACCCAATTGATGGAAAGCAAACCATCGTCAAGATATGTAACAAGAATGATATTAGAAAACAAAATCTTGGAGAAGCTGGTAATGTAGATTGTAGAGTCTACGTAGACATTAGTGTACTGGTCCCTATACAATAAAGTAGTAGAACATTTAACACAGGAAAAACTGAACTGTGATGTGTGAAGATAGAGAGAGAGAGAGTAATGATGATAATAATAGGGGCAGTAATTAGTTGGTCCCGAAAGCAGTTGGAGAGCATTGGGATGTCACATTCACTTTAACAGTAATGGGCTGGACGGCATGTGCTGCTCGACGAAAAAACACTGTACTTTAGTTGGTGCTGTACTCTGTCATTTGACTTTATTGGGCCTTTTTTGTCTCATTATTAGGCCCATTAACGTAGCCCAAACACTACGCCATGTTTTTCAATTCGCGTTTATTCCGTTGAATTCTCACGAAAGTACACATTTGCTCCTTTTTATTTAATGACAGCAAATGACTTCGTAGTCGTCGGCAGTTTTTAATAAATAAATAAATAAAAATTGAGAAATACGGAAAGAAATAAATTTGTCACCAATTACGCCTCAATTTAGTCATCCGTTTTGTAGATCTGATAGACATACCTTTTCTTGTTTGCTGTGCTTTCCTCTTGCTAATTTGAAAGACCCACTCCTTTTGAATTTTAATCTTTAAATTATAGTAATTAAATAAAATCTAAAGCTTTTTTTTATTACACATATAAGTCAACGTCTCTCTCTCTCTCTCTCTCTCTCTCTCTCTCTCTCTCTCTCTCCACACACACAACACACACACACTTTTCTGTGTTTCAAGTTAAAAGTGGAAGGCATGCAAAGATGTGTTGGCATTTATATGCCTCTTATTTGGATGGTTTTGAGATCGAGTTATATAGATTAAAAAAAACTAATTCGTGCTCACAATGTAGCATGTTGGTTACAACAAATAAAATAAAATCTAATTAGGACTTGCTTAATTTATTTACTCATTAAAAGTCTGGCTTGGTTTAGATAAATTAAAGTAATATTTATGAAATTATGATCAGCCATTTTATTGCTAAGAAAATGAGCATCCTTTTTAATAAACAAGAAGTTAATGGTTCCATTTTTTCTCATTTATTTTTCCTCTAAATCAGTAGCATCATCAGCT
>NC_142759.1:46747548-46765305 GCF_054948205.1 Urtica dioica subsp. dioica | reverse complement strand
TACATTTGTCTCTTCGTAAGTTGTTTAGTTTGTTTATGGACTAAAAGACTATGGTTTTATCATAAAGCTTCAGACAAGGAAGATTGAATGAACGTTTCAACTTTTTATTAATGAATAAGCAATTACAAGCAAGAGTCTTCGTAAGACTATATGACATCAAATGTACATAAATAGACACTACTACTCTTCTTGTGGGCACCATTGACAACAAACTCCCACTTGACTCAAAGAAGATGTGAGTAGTCCTACATGCCTAATCCCTCTCGAAGTTGGTCGAAGACCATGTTCGCTAGGGCCTTGGTGAATGGATCTTCCAGAGATCTACTTCACCTCCACGTCTCCGCGTTGCGCGATCTCTTTAATCAAATGGTATTTCCTCTCAATATGTTTAGAGCGCTTATGGCTTCTAGGTTCCTTTGAGTTAGCGATAGCCCTACTATTATCACAATAAAGGGTCATGGGCTCGTCGACGTTTGGAACAACTTCCAAATACTTAAGGAATTTCTTAAGCCATACAGCCTCTTTGGATGCTTCACAAGCAGCCACATATTCTGCCTCCATTGTGGAGTCAGCAATGCAAGATTGCTTAATACTCCTCCACACGACAGCTCCACCATTAAGGATGAACACAGATCCCGAAGTGGATTTCTTGGAATCCTTATCCGCTTGAAAATCGGAGTCGGTATATCCCGTCATAGTCAGGTCAGTACCTGAGTATGTAAGCATCAAGTTCCTAGTTCTTCGAAGATACTTAAGAACATGCTTAACAGCAATCCAGTGCTCGGGTCCAGGGTTGGATTGGAAACGACTAACTACGCCAACAGCGAAACATATATCAGGTCGGGTGCAAAGCATAGCATACATGAGGCTTCCTACGGCAGAGGCGTAAGGAATTTTCCTCATGTCTTCAATCTCTTGTGCAGTCTTGGGAGACTGGTCCTTAGAGAGTGAAACTCCATGCCTAAAGGGTGTTTGACCCCTCTTGCAGTCTTGCATCGAGAAGCGATCCATCACCTTATCAATATAAGATGCTTGAGAGAGCGATAGGGTCCGGTTTTTCCTATCTCGAAAGATTTGGATTCCCAGAATGTATGCAGCTTCTCCTAGATCCTTCATATCGAATTGCTTTGCCAGCCAGACCTTAACCTCAGATAACTTACCCACGTCATTACCAATGAGTAGTATATCATCGACATATAGTACCAGAAACACAACTTTGCCTTCGTGTATTAACTTGTAAACACAAGGCTCATCTATTGACTGTTCAAAGCCGAAGCTCTTTACAGTTTCATCGAATCTAATATTCCATGATCTAGATGCTTGCTTTAGTCCATAAATGGATTTAAGCAACTCACAAACCTTGGTCTCTTGACCTTTATCCACGAAACCGTCTGGTTGAGCCATGTAAATGCGCTCGTCAAGATTGCCATTCAGAAAGGCTGTCTTGACATCCATTTGCCAGATCTCATAGTCGAGAGCTGCAGCTATGGATAGGAGTATGCGGATGGATTTAAGCATCGCGACTGGCGAGAAGGTTTCTTCATAGTCAATCCCTTCTTGTTGGGTATAACCCTTTGCCACAAGTCGTGCTTTGAACGTCTCGACGTTCCCATCAGGACCCCTTTTCTTCTTGTATATCCACTTACACCCTACGGGTTTAATCCCTTCAGGAAGGTCTACAAGTTTCCAGACTTTGTTGACATACATCGAGTGCATTTCAACTTTCATGGCGTCAAGCCAAAGGTTTGATTCAGAACAAGCCATCGCTTGGCTATAGGAAACAGGATCATCCATGTCGGAGACGGCTACAATAGAGTCTCCATAAGACATGTACCTGTCAGGCTTTTGAGTAGCCCTCCCACTACGTCGAAGTACTACTTGACGAGATTCTGATGAGTTAGGTTGTGTTTCAGTTGGGGTAAGAACAGTTCTTACAGACGAGGTAGAAGCTTCCTCACCCAACTTTTCTTCAAGCACAATTTTGCTTCTAGGTTTCGCATCCTTCATAAAGTCCTCCTCAAGGAAACGAGCATTCGTGCTAACGAAAGTCTTATCGTCCTCGGGACTATAGAAAGTAAAACCTTTGGTTTCCTTCGGATATCCTACAAACAGGCACAATTCTGACCTACTAGCCAACTTGCTAGTCTTTTGCCTCAGCACGTGTGCAGGGCAACCCCAAATTCGGATGCGGCCAAGATTCACTTTACGGCCAGTCCATCGTTCATAAGGAGTACCAGGAACCGTCTTGGACGGAACTTGGTTCAGAATGTAGGCGGCTGTTTCGAGGGCATATCCCCAAAAGGAAAGCGGGAGTGATGAGTAACTCATCATCGATCTAACCATCTCCATAAGAGTTCGGTTTCTTCTCTCTGACACTCCGTTTTGTTGAGGTGTGCCAGGCGCGGTAAGCTGAGAAGCGATACCTTCTTCTTTAAGAAAGTCATCGAACTCTCCAGACATATACTCACCACCTCGATCAGATCGAAGGGTTTTGATCACTTTGCCAGTTTGCTTTTCCACTAAAGCCCTAAAGACCTTAAATACGTTAAAGGTCTCGGATTTGTGTTTAAGCAAATAGACAAACCCATATCTTGAGTAGTCATCAGTGAAGGTAACGAAGTATTCGTATCCTCCACGTGCCTGTTGGTTGAGCGGACCACATACATCAGAATGTATTAGTTCCAGCAACTCAGTGGCTCTTCGACCCTTATCGGAGAAAGGTCGCTTAGTCATTTTTCCTTCTATGCAGGATTCACAAGTAGGTAGTGAACCTATTGCAGAGGCTTGGAGTGGACCATCCCTCACAAGTCTCTTAATCCTATCTAGACTGATATGACCAAGTCTTAAGTGCCAGAGGTATGTTGATTTTGTTAGATCGGAGGATTCAGAAAGTTTGATCCTCTTTGGCTCCCTAATTAGATCGTTATCTATTTCGGTGTCTAAGAGAGAAGGTTGAGTGGGATAGATGTAGAAAAGAGCATTCTTCATACATGCATCAGTGACAAAAGAATTATCAGGAAACGAAATACGAATTCCATTCTTAATGAACTTTAAACAATAATCTTGCTCGAGAAGACGAGCAACGGATATTAAGTTCTTCCCAAAGGTAGGAACAAAATAAACATTATTCAAGTTTAAAGTGCGGTCTTCAAAAGACAGCGTCACGGATCCCACAGCCTTCGCAGACACCAGGCTCCCATCACCCCATTTGAAACAGAACTCGCCTTCCTCTAAGCTTTTGATTTTCTTGAAACCATTCAAGGAACAACAAATATGGTTAGTAGCAGCGGAGTCAAGAATCCACGTTGATACATTATCAGCTACTAAGCATGCTTCAGTAACTAGTACAATACTATGTTCCTTTGCTTTGAGATAGGCAGGACAGTTCGTTTTATCGGCCTTGTGAGGTCTCTTCTTAGTTCCAGAGGCGGAGGCTTTTTGCTCAGTAGCATGTGCCTCTCCTTGATTCCTCTTTCTCTTAGTGAGACCTACAGCAGTGTGAAGTTCCATCATAAGCTTGGTAACAATGTACTCTAGCTTGTTTATGGAGTAGTTCATCTTGAAGGTATCACGAGATGCGGGGAGAGTTTCTAAGATCATATCTATGACATTCTTCCCATCAATCTCAGATCCTAGGATTTCCATTTTATTTAGATAACTAATGATCAGTATCATAAAGTTTCTAACAGGAGTCCTAGCCTTCATTCGGCAGTTCATAAACTGTCGGACTGCTTGTTGCCTTGTTTGACGCCTTTGCCCTCCAAACATCTCAAGGAGATTGTAGAGCATGTCAGCGGCAGTCTCAAAGTCACGATGTTGCTCTTTCAGCATATTGTTCATAGATGCCAAGATATAGCACCTCACAATCTCATCGGATCGAAGCCAGGCCGCTAAGGCGTCATTGTCCTCTTGAGTTGAATCATCATTCGTCAGAGGAGGACACGGGGTGGTGAGTACCCATTTGTGCTTGTTAACGGTAGGTATTATGTCGAGGTTACGTTTCGAATCTACGTAGTTTTCGTTTTCGAGTTTATTCGAGGAAAGAAAGATAGAGAGATGGTTGAGAGACATATTGCCTATATAAGTTGAAACAAGTTTATGATTAGTCTTTGGTTTAGGATTTAAGTTTTATTAAGACTTTTATAAAATCCAAAGGTGTTATAAACCAAACGATAATTTACCCCCTCAAGAGAAGGCCGCAAAAAATCTCCTTTTATAAGTAAATGACACATCATTAATGCTAAGCCAAGATGTCAATACATCTATTTTGACTAGCCACCTTGTAAATTGGTTTGATCACTCATATCCTTTCGCAGAGCCTTAAGGAAGGATACTAGGGATTGAGCCTAAGTGTGCAACCAACCACTTAGTCCAAAAGATCAGCTTTGAAAAACAATCCCCCAAGGGGAGGCCTTGCCATCATTGCATCATTCTCGGACGTAGCTCATTGAGCAATGATCGAAGCAATAACGCCTTGGAGTACTCACATTTAAGTGAGGGTCGCAAGAGCGGCTCTTAGTCCCACGTTATTGCATCTTTCACTAGTGTTGGGGATCGCGGGTTACAAACAACGAATATAACCCTCCCACTTAGTTTTTGGAGTTGGTTCATCGACTCTTTTAAGTTCGGAAACAGATTTCCTAGTTAGAGAGCGACAGAGCGGACAACTAGAAGAGAATCCTAGATCGACATGTTCAGAGTAGTATTAGTGCATAAAGGCACAAGGGACATACTCGATCTTTTCCTATTTTCTATTTCGGGAAAGTGCGTGAGGGAAGTGTGAACTTCAACTCACTCGAACACTTGAAAGTTTGAGATTACACATCTTTTTAATTTTCGGCTTTGTCTACAAAGAGACCTCCCACTCAAAATTTCAAGAGCATATAGATTTTGAACATATGTGATATAGATATAGTTTTGAAAACATTTTGAAAACTTATTTGATTTGGATGACAAAATATTTTCAAGTTTGAAAGTGAAAACGGTTTTTCAAAATTCAAACTAGTTTTGTAAAAATTCAATTTCAATTAAACTTTCAAAAATCAAAACATTTTAATCTTACACATCATGTTTATAATCATATGAAAAACATTTTTGCTCAAGAAAGTTTTCTCATTAGAGTTCTATAACTCATGGTAGTGGGGTTTGAAAATCCGGATTTCTAAAAAACTGGAGTTTCAGACAGCCGCGCACCTCAGAGTAAAATCGCCATAACTGGCGGCTCCGATGTCCTTTTGAGCCGAAACCGGTGGCATTGGACAGAGGACAGACAGAGCTTTAATTTGATTCAAGAATCACTAAATTTAGATTTCTGATCAGAGAGTTATGCCGCTTTTAATGCGGGTTTACATTCCAGCTCGAAGAAAAAGAAATAAATTAAAGCTTTGTCCTTTTAGGTGCGAAAAAGAATCGAGTGTAACGGAACGTTTTATGAAGTTGTTTAAAGCTTTTATTTGTGTTTTATTAGCAGGGTAATAACATAGAATAAAAGAAATAACAACATGCATAAAACGATTCAAGTAAATAAACGAAACTAGCAAGAAAAAAAAACTAGTCACAAAATTTACTCGAAAAATCTCAAACCTTTAAAACACGTTTTTCAATATAAAAAATTAAAAACTTTTAGAACTGATTCTAATGTGTTTTAACATCATCCCAAACTCATAGAAAATCAACATGGTTTTTAATTTAAAGGCATGAGCAATAAATTAAAAAAAAATCTAAGATTACAATTCTAACTTGTCACAAAATTAGTAAACTTTCGAAAACGATTTTCAAGCTCATAATTTAAAAACATGCACATGCATTCCTTTGACCATAGCTCTGATACCATTTGTTGGAATCGATCTAGGGTTTAAGAAAAAGTTTAACGCTTCGTTAAGCGGCGGAATTTTAAAAATTTTCTTTTTAAGTAAAACTAGTTTTTACTAACCTAGACAAGAGCATATGCATGTAAATAAAAACTAATATGAGCTATAAAAGTTACTAACCTTTTTGATGCTTGAACGTTGATGAGCCTTTGGAAGGTTGGCAACGTTCGTCTCCCCTCGCAGCACGTCTCTCTTTTCTTTCCTCGGGAACTCGAGCAACCACGATAGTTTCTATCACTAAATCACTCAAAAAGAAGGAATTAGTGAGTGGGCACTATTAAACACTACGACTTGAGAACGAGTCTCGAAGTCGCAGAGATAAAGACTAGGTCGAGTGAAGACCTAGGTGCCAAGACAAGAGAAAACCGAAAATAAACTAGAGAGAGAGAGAAGAGGACTTCGGCCAAGTTCTAGAGAGAGAGTCTCTCAAATCTCTTAAACTTGGATGAATGAATTGTGAGGAAATGAGGCTCCTATTTATAGGAGAGGTCTCACCTTCAATAAGGTAGTTTCCTCTTCTATAGAATATCACATATTCATGAGCAAAATAACCCTTATTTCCCATTCCTCTTAGGCGCCCAAGGCAGCCTTCTAGAAGGCTAGGATTTGTTTCCTTTTTTGTTCCTTGGCTTGCCTATTAGTCTCTTGGCCGAAATTCCCCATGCTTGTGTGGGAAATTTGTTTCCTCTTTTTCTTTTGGCAAGTATCTAAATACATTTATGCACAAAATAAACTCTCTTTCCTTAGGTATGTTGGGCGCCCAACATGTCTCTAGAAGGAGCTTCTAGAAGCTTCTTCATTTATTCATGAGAACATGAAAAAGGCCCATTAAGAATTTTCAATAAAATTCTTATGAAATGAAATTAATTCACAAGGCCCAATGATCAAGTCATGGCCGAGTGAAACATGTCACAAAATGACTTTGTCAAAAAATTTATTGACATTCATTTCATCCTTTGTCTCAAAAGACAAAAATACCCTTTTAACTATTTTCGTTCTTGTTTTGGCTTAGCTTCCAGTTTAACTATTCCTATCGATGTGATTCGTGACAGTGACCTCATGGACCCAAATGAACAAAGCTTTAGCTAAACACTTGGACTCAAAAGTTCACAAACCTTTTCCAAGTTTAGCTTAATGCCAACTGACTCCACTAAAGAGCTGACACTGAAAATCTCTCGGTTCAAATGAATTTATTTTCTACTCAAGAATTCGACCTAATTATGATGAGCGGATCCACTGAATATTATCTATGTTTACCCTTCATGAATGTCATCAGCTAGTCGGGATTTACTAAATTACCATTTTACCCTTCTAGCTGTTATTTCCTCAACTCCTTTGTCGCTTGTGAATAAGTTAGAAACAATGTATTGACGAGGAGCTAACAAGTCACATTGTTTCATCCAAAAGAGTCAGGACTCAATTTGGACACTGGCCAGTTCATTTATTCACACTCCAAGGAACAAAGCATGAGGTGACATACATTGCATTTCAGCAATCTTGTACATGAATTCCATATCTATGAGAACTTCACAAAGTTACTCATGACAGACTCACAACTTAGTACCTCACCAATAGGCCTTGTTCGGAATCACATAGTGAGTCCGAAATTTGACTTTCTCAAATGAGAATACTAAGGTGTGAAATGGCATGTCTCATTTCAGGATTAAGGTAAGCATGATGCAATTCATACATAGTGACTTCGAGACATAAGAGGTTAAATGGTTTGTTCTTATATTGTCTCTAGAAGTGCACTGGTCAATTCAGTACCTTCGGAAGATACCTAGAAGAACTATAGAGTCTCCAACTCTCAATGCCTCATAACCAGACATCATAGATTCTTCTAACAATCATACTGAGGTCAATAGTCCTTTGACCCTAAGATTGCGAATATATCGTTTTAAGCAAACTACGAAGAGTTTGTTCATGCAAATCTACATTTGTCTCTTCGTAAGTTGTTTAGTTTGTTTATGGACTAAAAGACTATGGTTTTATCATAAAGCTTCAGACAAGGAAGATTGAATGAACGTTTCAACTTTTTATTAATGAATAAGCAATTACAAGCAAGAGTCTTCGTAAGACTATATGACATCAAATGTACATAAATAGACACTACTACTCTTCTTGTGGGCACCATTGACAACAAACTCCCACTTGACTCAAAGAAGATGTGAGTAGTCCTACATGCCTAATCCCTCTCGAAGTTGGTCGAAGACCATGTTCGCTAGGGCCTTGGTGAATGGATCTTCCAGAGATCTACTTCACCTCCACGTCTCCGCGTTGCGCGATCTCTTTAATCAAATGGTATTTCCTCTCAATATGTTTAGAGCGCTTATGGCTTCTAGGTTCCTTTGAGTTAGCGATAGCCCTACTATTATCACAATAAAGGGTCATGGGCTCGTCGACGTTTGGAACAACTTCCAAATACTTAAGGAATTTCTTAAGCCATACAGCCTCTTTGGATGCTTCACAAGCAGCCACATATTCTGCCTCCATTGTGGAGTCAGCAATGCAAGATTGCTTAATACTCCTCCACACGACAGCTCCACCATTAAGGATGAACACAGATCCCGAAGTGGATTTCTTGGAATCCTTATCCGCTTGAAAATCGGAGTCGGTATATCCCGTCATAGTCAGGTCAGTACCTGAGTATGTAAGCATCAAGTTCCTAGTTCTTCGAAGATACTTAAGAACATGCTTAACAGCAATCCAGTGCTCGGGTCCAGGGTTGGATTGGAAACGACTAACTACGCCAACAGCGAAACATATATCAGGTCGGGTGCAAAGCATAGCATACATGAGGCTTCCTACGGCAGAGGCGTAAGGAATTTTCCTCATGTCTTCAATCTCTTGTGCAGTCTTGGGAGACTGGTCCTTAGAGAGTGAAACTCCATGCCTAAAGGGTGTTTGACCCCTCTTGCAGTCTTGCATCGAGAAGCGATCCATCACCTTATCAATATAAGATGCTTGAGAGAGCGATAGGGTCCGGTTTTTCCTATCTCGAAAGATTTGGATTCCCAGAATGTATGCAGCTTCTCCTAGATCCTTCATATCGAATTGCTTTGCCAGCCAGACCTTAACCTCAGATAACTTACCCACGTCATTACCAATGAGTAGTATATCATCGACATATAGTACCAGAAACACAACTTTGCCTTCGTGTATTAACTTGTAAACACAAGGCTCATCTATTGACTGTTCAAAGCCGAAGCTCTTTACAGTTTCATCGAATCTAATATTCCATGATCTAGATGCTTGCTTTAGTCCATAAATGGATTTAAGCAACTCACAAACCTTGGTCTCTTGACCTTTATCCACGAAACCGTCTGGTTGAGCCATGTAAATGCGCTCGTCAAGATTGCCATTCAGAAAGGCTGTCTTGACATCCATTTGCCAGATCTCATAGTCGAGAGCTGCAGCTATGGATAGGAGTATGCGGATGGATTTAAGCATCGCGACTGGCGAGAAGGTTTCTTCATAGTCAATCCCTTCTTGTTGGGTATAACCCTTTGCCACAAGTCGTGCTTTGAACGTCTCGACGTTCCCATCAGGACCCCTTTTCTTCTTGTATATCCACTTACACCCTACGGGTTTAATCCCTTCAGGAAGGTCTACAAGTTTCCAGACTTTGTTGACATACATCGAGTGCATTTCAACTTTCATGGCGTCAAGCCAAAGGTTTGATTCAGAACAAGCCATCGCTTGGCTATAGGAAACAGGATCATCCATGTCGGAGACGGCTACAATAGAGTCTCCATAAGACATGTACCTGTCAGGCT
Organism: Urtica dioica subsp. dioica; assembly: GCF_054948205.1. Taxonomy (NCBI): domain Eukaryota; kingdom Viridiplantae; phylum Streptophyta; class Magnoliopsida; order Rosales; family Urticaceae; genus Urtica; species Urtica dioica. The sequence continues at coordinate 46,755,659 of NC_142759.1, read as the reverse complement.
TTTGAGTAGCCCTCCCACTACGTCGAAGTACTACTTGACGAGATTCTGATGAGTTAGGTTGTGTTTCAGTTGGGGTAAGAACAGTTCTTACAGACGAGGTAGAAGCTTCCTCACCCAACTTTTCTTCAAGCACAATTTTGCTTCTAGGTTTCGCATCCTTCATAAAGTCCTCCTCAAGGAAACGAGCATTCGTGCTAACGAAAGTCTTATCGTCCTCGGGACTATAGAAAGTAAAACCTTTGGTTTCCTTCGGATATCCTACAAACAGGCACAATTCTGACCTACTAGCCAACTTGCTAGTCTTTTGCCTCAGCACGTGTGCAGGGCAACCCCAAATTCGGATGCGGCCAAGATTCACTTTACGGCCAGTCCATCGTTCATAAGGAGTACCAGGAACCGTCTTGGACGGAACTTGGTTCAGAATGTAGGCGGCTGTTTCGAGGGCATATCCCCAAAAGGAAAGCGGGAGTGATGAGTAACTCATCATCGATCTAACCATCTCCATAAGAGTTCGGTTTCTTCTCTCTGACACTCCGTTTTGTTGAGGTGTGCCAGGCGCGGTAAGCTGAGAAGCGATACCTTCTTCTTTAAGAAAGTCATCGAACTCTCCAGACATATACTCACCACCTCGATCAGATCGAAGGGTTTTGATCACTTTGCCAGTTTGCTTTTCCACTAAAGCCCTAAAGACCTTAAATACGTTAAAGGTCTCGGATTTGTGTTTAAGCAAATAGACAAACCCATATCTTGAGTAGTCATCAGTGAAGGTAACGAAGTATTCGTATCCTCCACGTGCCTGTTGGTTGAGCGGACCACATACATCAGAATGTATTAGTTCCAGCAACTCAGTGGCTCTTCGACCCTTATCGGAGAAAGGTCGCTTAGTCATTTTTCCTTCTATGCAGGATTCACAAGTAGGTAGTGAACCTATTGCAGAGGCTTGGAGTGGACCATCCCTCACAAGTCTCTTAATCCTATCTAGACTGATATGACCAAGTCTTAAGTGCCAGAGGTATGTTGATTTTGTTAGATCGGAGGATTCAGAAAGTTTGATCCTCTTTGGCTCCCTAATTAGATCGTTATCTATTTCGGTGTCTAAGAGAGAAGGTTGAGTGGGATAGATGTAGAAAAGAGCATTCTTCATACATGCATCAGTGACAAAAGAATTATCAGGAAACGAAATACGAATTCCATTCTTAATGAACTTTAAACAATAATCTTGCTCGAGAAGACGAGCAACGGATATTAAGTTCTTCCCAAAGGTAGGAACAAAATAAACATTATTCAAGTTTAAAGTGCGGTCTTCAAAAGACAGCGTCACGGATCCCACAGCCTTCGCAGACACCAGGCTCCCATCACCCCATTTGAAACAGAACTCGCCTTCCTCTAAGCTTTTGATTTTCTTGAAACCATTCAAGGAACAACAAATATGGTTAGTAGCAGCGGAGTCAAGAATCCACGTTGATACATTATCAGCTACTAAGCATGCTTCAGTAACTAGTACAATACTATGTTCCTTTGCTTTGAGATAGGCAGGACAGTTCGTTTTATCGGCCTTGTGAGGTCGCTTCTTAGTTCCAGAGGCGGAGGCTTTTTGCTCAGTAGCATGTGCCTCTCCTTGATTCCTCTTTCTCTTAGTGAGACCTACAGCAGTGTGAAGTTCCATCATAAGCTTGGTAACAATGTACTCTAGCTTGTTTATGGAGTAGTTCATCTTGAAGGTATCACGAGATGCGGGGAGAGTTTCTAAGATCATATCTATGACATTCTTCCCATCAATCTCAGATCCTAGGATTTCCATTTTATTTAGATAACTAATGATCAGTATCATAAAGTTTCTAACAGGAGTCCTAGCCTTCATTCGGCAGTTCATAAACTGTCGGACTGCTTGTTGCCTTGTTTGACGCCTTTGCCCTCCAAACATCTCAAGGAGATTGTAGAGCATGTCAGCGGCAGTCTCGAAGTCACGATGTTGCTCTTTCAGCATATTGTTCATAGATGCCAAGATATAGCACCTCACAATCTCATCGGATCGAAGCCAGGCCGCTAAGGCGTCATTGTCCTCTTGAGTTGAATCATCATTCGTCAGAGGAGGACACGGGGTGGTGAGTACCCATTTGTGCTTGTTAACGGTAGGTATTATGTCGAGGTTACGTTTCGAATCTACGTAGTTTTCGTTTTCGAGTTTATTCGAGGAAAGAAAGATAGAGAGATGGTTGAGAGACATATTGCCTATATAAGTTGAAACAAGTTTATGATTAGTCTTTGGTTTAGGATTTAAGTTTTATTAAGACTTTTATAAAATCCAAAGGTGTTATAAACCAAACGATAATTTACTCCCTCAAGAGAAGGCCGCAAAAAATCTCCTTTTATAAGTAAATGACACATCATTAATGCTAAGCCAAGATGTCAATACATCTATTTTGACTAGCCACCTTGTAAATTGGTTTGATCACTCATATCCTTTCGCAGAGCCTTAAGGAAGGATACTAGGGATTGAGCCTAAGTGTGCAACCAACCACTTAGTCCAAAAGATCAGCTTTGAAAAACAATCCCCCAAGGGGAGGCCTTGCCATCATTGCATCATTCTCGGACGTAGCTCATTGAGCAATGATCGAAGCAATAACGCCTTGGAGTACTCACATTTAAGTGAGGGTCGCAAGAGCGGCTCTTAGTCCCACGTTATTGCATCTTTCACTAGTGTTGGGGATCGCGGGTTACAAACAACGAATATAACCCTCCCACTTAGTTTTTGGAGTTGGTTCATCGACTCTTTTAAGTTCGGAAACAGATTTCCTAGTTAGAGAGCGACAGAGCGGACAACTAGAAGAGAATCCTAGATCGACATGTTCAGAGTAGTATTAGTGCATAAAGGCACAAGGGACATACTCGATCTTTTCCTATTTTCTATTTCGGGAAAGTGCGTGAGGGAAGTGTGAACTTCAACTCACTCGAACACTTGAAAGTTTGAGATTACACATCTTTTTAATTTTCGGCTTTGTCTACAAAGAGACCTCCCACTCAAAATTTCAAGAGCATATAGATTTTGAACATATGTGATATAGATATAGTTTTGAAAACATTTTGAAAACTTATTTGATTTGGATGACAAAATATTTTCAAGTTTGAAAGTGAAAACGGTTTTTCAAAATTCAAACTAGTTTTGTAAAAATTCAATTTCAATTAAACTTTCAAAAATCAAAACATTTTAATCTTACACATCATGTTTATAATCATATGAAAAACATTTTTGCTCAAGAAAGTTTTCTCATTAGAGTTCTATAACTCATGGTAGTGGGGTTTGAAAATCCGGATTTCTAAAAAACTGGAGTTTCAGACAGCCGCGCACCTCAGAGTAAAATCGCCATAACTGGCGGCTCCGATGTCCTTTTGAGCCGAAACCGGTGGCATTGGACAGAGGACAGACAGAGCTTTAATTTGATTCAAGAATCACTAAATTTAGATTTCTGATCAGAGAGTTATGCCGCTTTTAATGCGGGTTTACATTCCAGCTCGAAGAAAAAGAAATAAATTAAAGCTTTGTCCTTTTAGGTGCGAAAAAGAATCGAGTGTAACGGAACGTTTTATGAAGTTGTTTAAAGCTTTTATTTGTGTTTTATTAGCAGGGTAATAACATAGAATAAAAGAAATAACAACATGCATAAAACGATTCAAGTAAATAAACGAAACTAGCAAGAAAAAAAAACTAGTCACAAAATTTACTCGAAAAATCTCAAACCTTTAAAACACGTTTTTCAATATAAAAAATTAAAAACTTTTAGAACTGATTCTAATGTGTTTTAACATCATCCCAAACTCATAGAAAATCAACATGGTTTTTAATTTAAAGGCATGAGCAATAAATTAAAAAAAAATCTAAGATTACAATTCTAACTTGTCACAAAATTAGTAAACTTTCGAAAACGATTTTCAAGCTCATAATTTAAAAACATGCACATGCATTCCTTTGACCATAGCTCTGATACCATTTGTTGGAATCGATCTAGGGTTTAAGAAAAAGTTTAACGCTTCGTTAAGCGGCGGAATTTTAAAAATTTTCTTTTTAAGTAAAACTAGTTTTTACTAACCTAGACAAGAGCATATGCATGTAAATAAAAACTAATATGAGCTATAAAAGTTACTAACCTTTTTGATGCTTGAACGTTGATGAGCCTTTGGAAGGTTGGCAACGTTCGTCTCCCCTCGCAGCACGTCTCTCTTTTCTTTCCTCGGGAACTCGAGCAACCACGATAGTTTCTATCACTAAATCACTCAAAAAGAAGGAATTAATGAGTGGACACTATTAAACACTACGACTTGAGAACGAGTCTCGAAGTCGCAGAGCTAAAGACTAGGTCGAGTGAGGACCTAGGTGCCAAGACAAGAGAAAACCGAAAATAAACTAGAGAGAGAGAGAAGAGGACTTCGGCCAAGTTCTAGAGAGAGAGTCTCTCAAATCTCTTAAACTTGGATGAATGAATTGTGAGGAAATGAGGCTCCTATTTATAGGAGAGGTCTCACCTTCAATAAGGTAGTTTCCTCTTCTATAGAATATCACATATTCATGAGCAAAATAACCCTTATTTCCCATTCCTCTTAGGCGCCCAAGGCAGCCTTCTAGATGTTGGAATCGATCTAGGGTTTGAGAAAAAGTTTAACGCTTCGTTAAGCGGCGGAATTTTAAAAATTTTCTTTTTAAGTAAAACTAGTTTTTACTAACCTAGACAAGAGCATATGCATGTAAATAAAAACTAATATGAGCTATAAAAGTTACTAACCTTTTTGATGCTTGAACGTTGATGAGCCTTTGGAAGGTTGGCAACGTTCGTCTCCCCTCGCAGCACGTCTCTCTTTTCTTTCCTCGGGAACTCGAGCAACCACGATAGTTTCTATCACTAAATCACTCGAAAAGAAGGAATTAGTGAGTGGGCACTTTTAAACACTACGACTTGAGAACGAGTCTCGAAGTCGCAGAGCTAAAGACTAGGTCGAGTGAGGACCTAGGTGCCAAGACAAGAGAAAACCGAAAATAAACTAGAGAGAGAGAGAAGAGGACTTCGGCCAAGTTCTAGAGAGAGAGTCTCTCAAATCTCTTAAACTTGGATGAATGAATTGTGAGGAAATGAGGCTCCTATTTATAGGAGAGGTCTCACCTTCAATAAGGTAGTTTCCTCTTCTATAGAATATCACATATTCATGAGCAAAATAACCCTTATTTCCCATTCCTCTTAGGCGCCCAAGGCAGCCTTCTAGAAGGCTAGGATTTGTTTCCTTTTTTGTTCCTTGGCTTGCCTATTAGTCTCTTGGCCGAAATTCCCATTGCATGTGTGGGAAATTTGTTTCCTCTTTTTCTTTTGGCAAGTATCTAAATACATTTATGCACAAAATAAACTCTCTTGGTTGGGTATGTTGGGCGCCCAAGGCCTTCTAGAAAAGGCTTCTAGAAGCTTTTCCATTTGTTCATGACAACATGAAAAAGGCCCAATAAGAATTTTCAATAAAATTCTTATGAAATGAAATTAATTCACAAGGCCCAATGATCAAGTCATGGCCGAGTGAAACATGTCATAAAATGACCTTGTCAAAAAATTTATTGACATTCATTTCATCCTTTGTCTCAAAAGACAAAAATACCCTTTTAACTATTTTCGTTCTTGTTTTGGCTTAGCTTCCAGTTTAACTATTCCTATCGATGTGATTCGTGACAGTGACCTCATGGACCCAAATGAACAAAGCTTTAGCTAAACACTTGGACTCAAAAGTTCACAAACCTTTTCCAAGTTTAGCTTAATGCCAGCTGACTCCACTAAAGAGCTGACACTGAAAATCTCTCGGTTCAAATGAATTTGTTTTCTACTCAAGAATTCGACCTAATTATAATGAGCGGATCCACTGAATATTATCTATGTTTACCCTTCATGAATGTCATCAGCTAGTCGGGATTTACTAAATTACCATTTTACCCTTCTAGCTGTTATTTCCTCAACTCCTTTGTCGCTTGTGAATAAGTTAGAAACAATGTATTGACGAGGAGCTAACAAGTCACATTGTTTCATCCAAAAGAGTCAAGACTCAATTTGGACACTGGCCAGTTCATTTATTCACACTCCAAGGAACAAAGCATGAGGTGACATACATTGCATTTCAGCAATCTTGTACATGAATTCCATATCTATGAGAACTTCACAAAGTTACTCATGACAGACTCACAACTTAGTACTTCACCAATAGGCCTTGTTCGGAATCACATAGTGAGTCCGAACTTTGACTTTCTCAAATGAGAATACTAAGGTGTGAAATGGCATGTCTCATTTCAGGATTGAGGTAAGCATGATGCAATTCATACATAGTGACTTCGAGACATAAGAGGTTAAATGGTTTGTTCTTATCTTGTCTCTAGAAGTGCACTGGTCAATTCAGTACCTTCGGAAGATACCTAGAAGAACTATAGAGTTCCTAACTCTCAATGCCTCATAACCAGACATCATAGATTCTTCTAACAATCATACTGAGGTCAATAGTCCTTTGACCCTAAGATTGCGAATATATCGTTTTAAGCAAACTACGAAGAGTTTGTTCATGCAAATCTACATTTGTCTCTTCGTAAGTTGTTAAGTTTGTTTATGGACTAAAAGACTATGGTTTTATCATAAAGCTTCAGACAAGGAAGATTGAATGAACGTTTCAACTTTATTAATGAATGAATAGGCAATTACAAGCAAGAGTCTTCATGAGACTTTATTACATCAAATGTTCAAAATAAAGACTACAACTCTTCTTGTGGGCACCATTGACAACAAACTCCCACTTGACTCAAAGAAGGTGTGTGTAGTCCTTCATGCCTAATCCCTCACGATGTTGGTCGAAGACCTTGTTCGCTAGGGCCTTGGTGAATGGATCTGCGAGGTTGTCCACCGTTGAGATCTTCTTCACTTCCACGTCTCCGCGCTGCACGATCTCTCGAATCAAATGGTATTTCCTCTCAATATGCTTAGAGCGCTTATGGCTTCTAGGTTCCTTTGAGTTAGCGACAGCCCCACTATTATCACAATAAAGTGTCATGGGCTCGTCGACGTTTGGAACAATTTCCAAATACTTAAGGAACTTTCTAAGCCATACAGCCTCTTTGGATGCTTCACAAGCAGCCACATATTCTGCTTCCATTGTGGAGTCAGCAATGCAAGATTGCTTAATACTTCTCCACACAACAGCTCCACCATTAAGGATGAACACAGATCCCGAAGTGGATTTCCTGGAATCCTTATCCGCTTGAAAATCGGAGTCGGTATATCCCGTCATAGTCAGGTCAGTACCTGAGTATGTAAGCATCAAGTTCCTAGTTCTTCGAAGATACTTAAGAACATGCTTAACAGCAATCCAGTGCTCGGGTCCAGGGTTGGATTGGAAACGACTAACTACGCCAACGGCGAAACATATATCAGGTCGGGTGCAAAGCATAGCATACATGAGGCTTCCTACGGCAGAGGCGTAAGGAATTTTCCTCATGTCTTCAATCTCTTGTGCAGTCTTGGGAGACTGGTCCTTAGAGAGTGAAACTCCATGCCTAAAGGGTGTTTGACCCCTCTTGCAGTCTTGCATCGAGAAGCGATCCATCACCTTATCAATATAAGATGCTTGAGAGAGCGACAGGGTCTGGTTTTTCCTATCTCGAAAGATTTGGATTCCCAGAATGTACGCGGCTTCTCCTAGATCCTTCATATCGAATTGCTTTGCCAGCCAGACCTTGACCTCAGATAACTTACCCACGTCATTACCAATGAGTAGTATATCATCGACATATAGTACCAGAAACACAACTTTGCCTTCGTGTATTAACTTGTAAACACAAGGCTCATCTATTGACTGTTCAAAGCCGAAGCTCTTTACAGTTTCATCGAATCTAATGTTCCATGACCTAGATGCTTGCTTTAGTCCATAAATGGATTTAAGCAACTCACAAACCTTGGTCTCTTGACCTTTATCCACGAAACCGTCTGGTTGAGCCATGTAAATGCGCTCGTCAAGATTGCCATTCAGAAAAGCTGTCTTGACATCCATTTGCCAGATCTCATAGTCGAGAGCTGCAGCTATGGATAGGAGTATGCGGATGG
>NC_142759.1:46697448-46747448 GCF_054948205.1 Urtica dioica subsp. dioica | reverse complement strand
AGTTTATAGGGCTTTGATTTGGTGTTGTAATCATATAAGACCTTGCTTGTTTTATTGACTATTATATAGTGAAATCATTTCCATTGGCAGAGTGCCCCTAGACGTAGGTGATGTTGCACCGAACTGGGTAACCATATTGTGTGTCTTTTCTTTATCGTATTTTTTGTTGATTATCCATTATCTGTATTCAAGCAAGTTGTCGGACACATTGTCAATACATTGTGTGCGACATCTTGTCTTCGTGACTAATCATAATTTCAATCATTATCAATCTCCTTGAGTGTGACAAAGGATTATAATACATAATAGTATTTTACTAACGTTAGTGTTATCCTGTGCAACATGGTATACCGTCCGCATGGTTGAGCACAAATAAATGGGTATCCCACAGACATTTGAGGGAATTTGAGCTAGTGGTAGATTAATTATATATATATATATATATATATATATATGATATCTAATATATTATATTTACATGTCATCAGTTAATGATATATAATTTCTTAGTAAAAATACATTTGAATTATGATGAATATAAATGGTTCATGAGTAACATAAGTAAAACTTTAATAGCGATATTTTTGGTATATCTGCGGTATTTGCAACAAATTTACAATTTAACATATTTTTTGTGGAAAATTTCCTATTTTTCGATATTTATGTGATATTTGTGTTGTTTTATGCGATTTTTGTGGGGGACATATTCACACTTCTATTCTTATGTCACAAATATGCGAGTTTAATTTCTACTTGATATACTATAAAACTTCGTACTCAATAGTCGGACTTTGTGGTCATGTAATGCCTACCGGCTTAGTCTTGAATTAGACTGGATAGGAAAATCCAATTTAGTTGTTAGCTGTGCAAAGAATAGAAGTAACGTTGTATACAAACTAATGAAACTTTATAAGTACTCTGAAATGCAATCAATAGTAATTCAAGTGAATATTTAATTAATTTTTATTACAAATGATAAATTAAAAATAAATCTTAATTGATACCTCTAGTGTATTCATAATCCTACTTCTAAGTTCCTAAAGAGAGATATTTTATGTCTTACGTAGTGTGCATATATATATATATATATATATATATATATATATATATATATATATTGTGATTTATTCTAAACAGAGTGTATAATCATTACTTTAAATAATTTCTTATTTTTCTCTTTTTTTTATTTCTATGGTGGAAAATAGTCGCACGTAATGACATATTATAACCATATTATTAAAGGCTTAGTGGTAAGAATGAGTTCTGCTCTAGTGCCTGAAAATAATACTATAAAACTTTTGTATGTTCTCTGTTGAGGCTAGGTTAGCTGAAAGATGGTTGTTATTTCAAAGACGCAAAAGTTGCCCTGCTTTTTCAAGCTAGAAAAATATAGAGAAAATGCACGCGCCGATGTATGAGTACATAGGCGCTACAATGCTCAAACCGCTTTCTCGAGCATGTCGAAAGCGAGATACCTCACTATCCTGTGATATTTCCATCCTTGAGCACGATTGACATCGTGTGGTGGAGACGAAAAACATAGGAAAAATATAGGGATGATGCAAGAAAAGAGGAAATGATAAATACTATTCAAACATCAAATTTAGTCAATATATTATCAACAAACCTAATGTAAAGAGATTTATGGGACACAAAAAGCGCGACAAACATTTTTTGTATTTTCGTAAATATCTCAAAACTTTTGGAAATTGTGAATTAGAGAATACAAAGAGACTTATCCGTGATTAGTTGGATATTATAATTATTTTTTAATGTACATCGTAATGTGTTATTTCAAACTCGTTTATAATGGTTTATATAGTAATTTTGCAATATAAACAAAACATTGACTATGTTATAAATCTAGTTTTGGTTCGACTACTATTTTTAAACATATTAGTAATAATTAATTAGTATTAAATATGATGAAGAGGAAATATCAATCGTGATCTGTATTTTGTTTAAGCTGGTTATACGTTTTATATAAAAGTAAAATGAATTTTAGATATCCAAAATTAATAATCAATCTAGTTTCGTTAATCAGATCTATTTAACTAAATTGAATTTTAGATATCCAAAATTAATAATCAATCTAGTTTCGTTAATCAGATCTATTTAACTAAATTGAATTTTTAGCTTCGCGACACCAAAATTTTAATTCTAATTCGGTTAGACCAATTTGCGGTTTACTTTGGTACAAAAATTGTTGTCTGATATCGTTTTCATTTCGATGTTGTATATTAGATTATTGCCGTTTATTCAGTGTTGTGTATGTCGTTTTTTCATTTTAAAGTTCCCCTTGTAGACTGTTCTCTTCGCTGATTCTTCTCTGTTATCTTAAACCCTAAACCCTAGACGAATACCTCAAACCCCAACAACCAAATCCAATGGCTTCGACGATCCTCAAAATGGCAAGCAAGCTAAGAAACATCTCACATAAAACAACATCCTTAGCGAGTCTGAGAAGATCGCTATGCACAGTCACAGAAACCAGTACCACTTCGAAAGGAAGAAAAACGACCAAACCAAACTTTACTCTTTTATCGAAAATAAGCCATATCGGACACCCGTCGATCAGCATCGTCCCAGATCTCGATCAGTGGGCCATGGAAGGCTCGAAATATAATGCACCGGAGTTGCGATACGTCATAAAGAATCTTCGATCTCGCAGGCGCTTCACCCACGCGATCCAGGTAACGATTCTGTTTTGGTTGATGTTAATCGCATAGGATTTGGTAAATTTATTGTACGAAATGAAAAATAGTTTCAAATGAAGCTTGAGACGAGCATTTGCTTGCGAGAACAGTTAAGGCTTTGTTGGAATTTTTGCTCTTTGTGTGTATATGTGTGTGTGGTTTCTTTAAAGGCCACGCAACAAGATTCTTAACTTACGTATAAGTTATAACTGCATTTGAGAGTTTCTAGAAGGGTTTCAGGATTGATGTATGAAGATGATGAATATAGAATCACAGGAATCTGTGTTTTCAAGCCAAACACGAGATTTCTGCATGTGGAACGTGACTTATTCACTGCATCATATTTGATTCTACTATCCCACTATTGTCTATTGAATTACCTGACTGCTAAAATGTTGTTACTGTAGAAAATATCTCGTTAATGCTGATTACTTTACCCAAACACCTATATAATTGCTAATTTGTCCCACTTATGTGTTTCAACATATTCATTGCATCAGATTGTATGTGGTTGTCGGTAATCACTCGTGATACACGCTCTTCTCTTGCAATAGTTGCAAAAGTATAAGCAAATGTAATAAAAAAGATTATTCAGATTCTGTTGTATATTTATCTTGTGTCCTTGTTTTTGCAGGTTTCTGAGTGGTTCTATAAAAGGGAGGCGAGTGCATTTACATCTGGCGATCACGCCGTGCAATTAGATCTGATCGGTAAAGTCCGCGGTGTGGAATCTGCAGAGACTTACTTTAATAGCAGCATAAGTGGTGTAGGAGACAAAGGAAAATTATATGGTGCTCTCTTGTATTGCTATGCGAAAGAAGGCATGACCGACAAGTCTCTCTCACTTATGCAGAAAATGAAAGATCTGGGCATTGCCGACACTCTCGCTTATAACAGCATTATGATCCTCTACAAGAATACAGAGCAACTTGATCAAATCCCCGGGGTGCTGGTCGAGATGAAGAAGGATGGTGTAATTCCGAACAATTTCAGCTATAAAATATGTTTAGATGCATATGGCACGAAATCCGATTTCGATAACATGGAGAAACTTATCAAAGAAATGGAGAGTCAATCCCACATCCCAGCTGAATGGGATATCTATGCCAATGCAGCCAATCTCTATCTCAAAGCTGGTGAGAGTGAGAAAGCTTTGGCTCACCTCAAGAAATGCGAAGAATTGGTTGGTAACGATGTATTGGGATATAGATACCTAATTTCGCATCACGCGAGTCTCGGTCGTAAAGACGAGGTGATGAGGCTTTGGAAGATTCAAACTGAAAAGCGTAAGCAGATTCTCAATATGGACTATATAACCATGATTAGTTCGCTCGTGAAGTTTGGAGAACTTGAAGAGGCCATACGGATCCTCGAGGATTGGGAGTCATGTTGTCGATTTTACGATTTTCGGGTGCCTAATATCCTTCTTATCGGATACTGTAAAAAGGGTTTGTCTGAAAAAGCCGAGTCAGTGCTTCTCAAAATCATTGCAAAAGGGAAGACCCCGGTTCCAAATTGCTGGTCAATCGTCGCAGCCGGGTATTTGGATGAGAATAATATGGAGAAGACTTTTGAGTGCATGAATAAAGCTCTGGCCTTGGAGTCGGAAAGTATCGGATGGAAGCCTAAGGGGAGAGTAATTACGGCATTATTGGATTGGCTAGTGGATAACAGAGCTGTTGAGAAAGTTGAAGCGTTTATGGACTCTGTGAGGGATAAGAATCCAGCTGATAGAGAGGTGTACCAAGCCTTAATCCGGACGTGTATTAGATTGGGGAAAGAAGTTGATGGGCTTTTGGAGAGGATGAAAAGTGATGGCATAGATGTGGATGAGGACACACAGAAGATACTCAAAGCTCAAGCTGCATAAGAATTGTTCTGACTTGATAGATTTGCTTGGTTGTCGGAATTTTCTTCGTGAGTTTGTATTGACAATGAAGTAATGCACTTGATACTCACATGTTGTGGTGTTTAATCAAATTACGTATTAGAAATCGGAAGGATTATGCACGTAGTTGGTAATTGCTTGTTTTTGTAAGCCATGAAACTCTTTATCGGTTCTCATCTTATGCCTAATGACTAGTTTTGGAAACTAATTATTTCAGTTTTAATCTTTGATTGCATGATCTGGGATCTGATCCTCATTGTTCAAATTGATGCGGTCCCATTAGATTCGAGGAGATTCTCTCATGAAATCTGAACATTGTTGGGTGACAAAATGCGTTGGCTGGATAGTTTGTTTTCTTCTCTCTTTTTGCAGCATCGTAACTTTGAAAGACAGATGACACTGTATGCCTGTGAGTTTGGAGAGCTTAGAAAAACGCTTTAATGATATAATTTGGAAAGGGTTGGTGAATGATTGATTTGTAACATTAATGAAATTGAGGCGCACGATAGCAGAACTACATTGCATTTCTGGTACACAGGAAAATGTCGTGGCTTGAGTTTTTAGGGGAAATGTGCCTGGATACGAGCAACAACCAAGTTTTGGAAACTTTTATAACCATGTTCTACTTTGAGAAATAATCCTTTTCCCAAGTACACCCCTCACAATTTCCCCTATGTTAACTCTTTTCGTTTGCCTCTATCACTCAGGTTATCGTACTGTTATTGGTATATACATGATTAAATGAAAACGAAATATTCTGTTTAATAAGCTTTCTCAGTGTCAGTCAACGTCAACTCGTTTAGCATTCTCCGAAAACTGAAGGCGAGTCACTTTGTTTGAATCACCGGAGACAATCGACCACAAGGCCAGGCCGAGAGAGCCCCTCAAAGTCAGTGAGAATATTGGGAGGCATCGAGACTGGTCTCCTTTCTCACAGCGGCTCTCCGTTCCTTGGGTAAAGAATTTGAGTTTGTTTCCTGGCTTTATGCTGCTTCATGTCCCTCTTCTACATTTGAGTATCAGATTCTATGACGATATCGGCATAAAGTATATTTACTTCACTATAACAGAGTGTACGAAACTTGAATGTATTTGTACAAATGATCTCGCTTACTCCCAAAGTTGAACATAGACCTCTATCATTTGTCCTTCATTCTTTTATACTCTGCTGCATTATTACAATATAGAAGTGTGTATCTACCATATTCACCTTCATTCTCTTTATAATACATAAAAACCAAGCCCTTATTGAGTAACCGCTTTAGTCAATCACAATGGCTTGCTTACGAAAAGTCCATGCTTGTTTCTTCAAGAAGCCTAGTCGAGGTGTATTCTTTTGGAACTTTTATTTATAGGGTGAGAGACCAGAGTACACGACAGCTAGGCTTGTATTGAGCCACAAAATGCGCCAATGTGAGTAAGAACGTGAGGCGTACGAAGACAGTTACGGATTCTTGTGAAAGATATAGATCAGCACAATAGTCACTTGTGTAAACCAGTTCAGCATATTGTTGAGAGAACCAAAGAACTTGTGCGAACGTTCTAACACTTAATCTGTCTGATATTCTGGATGTATAACAATAAATTGAAATTTGTGCACAGTTTTTATTTATCTTAATCACTAGTTCCTTCGATATGAAGCTACCCTAGCATTGCTTTTCCTCTAAATGCAGTTTTTTTTTTCTTTACCCTTTTTGTCAAAGCCAACGGAAAACTCAGAACTTGTATTAGCATATAACTCAGGCTTTTAGCAGGGAAAAAAAACAGTACATTCTTGCAAATCTACCAAATTAATTATGGTGACTAAAATTACATCACTATCTACCACTGGTTTTCTTGAAAAGAGTAGCAGCGCGTAGAAACAGCCGGTCGATATCGTCATAATTATGAGCAAGCCCTTCTTTGCCCGACGATATACCTTTCTTTGAATCAGCCGAGACTCGACGCAGGTGATCCTCGAAATCTTCAAGTTCTCCGTCGCTTTTCACCGAAAGCTTGTCAAATTGTTCCATATAGAGAGGTCTGCGGGCGTTCTCCTCCGAACCTAACTCGGAGTCGGTTTCAAACATATCTGTAAGGCCTTCGGAATCCGAACCCAAACCATCCTCATTGTTGCTCTCGGAAAGTTGATCGCTTTCATATGCTTTTACTTTTGGCTCGTCTGAATTCTCGCCGTGGCATAGCGAATAAGCTTCATCATCTTCACTCTCCAGCTCAGCTTCTTCTTCTTCGACAACACCAGAGATATTTGCAGGGTCGTTTCTTTCCCGAGCTTGTAGTAACTGAAGATCCAACTCTAGTTTAGGTATGTACTTTCTGACCGACCGGAGACCATCTCTATACTTGGATTTATCCAGAGCCTGAGCAGGAAATAAGAGATCAGAAACAGGTTTAGCACCACATATTAATAGTCCGATTTAAAGACTAACCCTCATTCTAGAGAGAGTTTCGCGGGGCCACATGATCTCGGTGGGCGGCTGAGAATAGTTCTTGCCTCGGTACATAATAATGGTGTCCTCTTTGTGGATGTGGAGGACGATCCCTCCGGTCAATCTAGCGAGCTCCTTGGCGATCTCTTTGACCTCTTCGGCGGAGAAGGTCTTGACGATGACTTGCAGAGTCTGGTGCTTCTTCCAATGCAAGTGCATGTTCAGAATGACGCCGCCGTAGATTCCCCGCCGCCCCACCGGAACGTAGTTCCTGCTCTTCATTCCCATCCTCAGAAAGAAGAAGTGCTCCTCCGGCGTCAGTATCTCCGGGTCGTGGGTCGTCTCCGACCCCGCTTTCGGCTCTATCCTCTCCAGAGCCGACGCTAGCTTCTCCTCTTTCTTCTGAGCCTGAAAAGGGAGCGAGGGAGACATTAAAACTAAGCGCTCCTGAGTCCGGCGCCAAAAAGGGTCATTCTATTCATTTACCGATCTGAGTTTGTAGAGGACTTTCTCTTCGGCGGTCATTCTTGCATACTCTTTCTTCTTTCTATGCCGAAGTGACTTGAGCCATTTCACCACGGCTCTCCTTCCCTTCGGCCTCTTCGTTTTCACTTTGGCGCCACTCTCAGAAGAAGAAGAACCATTTGTGGGCTCCGCCGCCACGTCAGCAACGCCAAGACAACGGCCTGACGACTGAATCCTCCTCCGTTGTCCCAAAACAGGCTCATCATTGATAACCTTGCATAACAAATCACCCGAACTATTTCTCTATTAGAAACAAGTTGAACCTACTCGTACCTCTTTTGTGAATTTACACAAATGCCCGAATTCTCTCAGAAACTCTCAAAAGCCTGCTTAAAATTCCAGATTTTTTCTTGAAAAATAGTGAGGAAAACAAGTATTACCAGATTCTGCTATTCAAGGATGGATAAGTGAAGATAGAAATGAAGTGAATACGAGACCGATGAAGCGACAGTGAAGCCAAGGCTCGTAACGCCATAGCGAGCTTAAGATTGGAAGAAAAGCTTGGGGCAATGAATTGGCAATTTGACCGTCCAAGTGCAAACGATTGCATGTAGTAGTAACTCGGTAGGGCTGTTATCTCCGTGAGACTTCGTTGCTTGTTGGCGATTCCCAGGACCTTCGCAGCCGGAGGTTGCAAACTGGCAATGGCATCAAACCCTTGTGGGTTTGAGTTTTCATTTGTCGTTGGTTAGCATTCAAATTTGACCTTATTTTTAATGCTTTATCGATTATTTTTTTAATACAATAAGAATCATAAATTACAATTTTTCTTTTAGAAATTTCATTAAATAGACTCATTTAAAACATCTTTATCTTTAATAACGAAATATTAAAGTTGAATAAATTAATAAATAAACTCATCCTATCTCCTTTCTCTCCTCTCTTTTCTTCACGGAAATAAATATGAGAAATTGATAAATACGCTAGTTTTTTAAAACTCAATTCTCATTGTCAACTAAAACACGAATTTTGACAAATCTTATAATAAAAGTTAGAGAAATAAATATGATACGATTCTCACATTTAAAATATTTTTATCAAAGTGTAATATTAGTAATCATATGATTATACCTGAATAACACAAACATATATCTAAACGTTCATATTCCAATAGATAATCATATTCATATCTACATAACAAAGAACATTAATGCATAATTCGCAGATTTCCGAGCATAGCGTGGACTGCGTGGTGGAATTGGACAAAGTTAACCCATTACACCAAAAAAAAAAAAAAAAAAAAAAAAAAAAAAAAAAAAACCCCTTCATCCATCACATGTTTTCATAATTGTAAAAAAAATAAATACAACAGTAAAATAACCCCAACACAAAAACACACTTTTTTTCAAACAATTGTCTAAAGCGACATCATTAGTCTAATTAATACGCACATAAACACAACACACAAACAAAAAAATTTCACAACTGTAAAGAAAGAAAATAAAGCTACAACAATAATATAATTTGCACATAAAACCAACACACAAACACAGTTTTTTTTCAGAATTGTAAAAAAAATAAATAAATAAAACATGTCATTCATTATAACTAAATTAATTTTAACCATTCAAATCAAATGTCGCGTGAGATCAATCCACTCGCAGCAAATGCCTTAAAAAAAAGAGTAATGCTATTTGGCACAACTCACGAATTGGAACGATCCACTCAGAAGTTGACACGTGGATGTTGGTGGACACATCAGCAATTTAAGCTACAACAATATTCTTCTCCATTACTAAGCCAATTACTCTCCTAGCTTTAGGCATCCGGATGGGTAGTTTTTTTTTAAAAAAAAAAACAAATAAAATAAATGCTAAAAAATATCACATCATGGTTGTTGCTCAAACTCACTTCCAAAGCTAGAGAGTGGCATACACTCACATGAAGAAAGTGGAGTGTGAGACACACTTGCTACATTTCGCATTTGTTTAAAAATGAGTGGGGCCCATTCGTTTTGCTAGAGCTATTGGCTCTATAGAGCTACTTTGCTTCACTAAGCAAATAAAAAAAAGTGCAATAATTGTTAAACAACTAGCTTTAATTTTTCTAAAATTGCTAGCAAGTCCTTTAATTTCACCATTGGAGTTGCAATAATTGATCATGACACGTTTCTCGAAGGACACGGCAGAGCGGACGGCGGAGCTCGACGTTGACGAACCATATAGCGCCGCACAGCCCTTCCTTCGAAGTGGTTGAAGCTCGATCCCTCAGGATAAGGTTTCGCGAGGATGGGAGGGAGTATATCTCTGCGGGTAAGCTTGGATGCGAGTAGATCTGGATGAGAAACATTGTAGAGAGAGAGAGAGAGAGAAGGTGGGCTAAGAAACATTAAAGAAAGTGGGTCTGAGAAACATTAGAGAAAAAACAAAGAAATAGGTTATAATGTTAGTAAAAAAAAATATATATTTGTACATTAGGCTCACTAATAAAATTGTCCAAATTATGATTTTAGTTGATTATGGGAAATGTGCTTGTAAATGATAATAAATCCTTCCATTTCTCAATAAATAAGTGTGAACTCGACGCTCAAACATAGAATTTGTCACTCGCGCTACGCTCGAACGCACAATGAGACGATGCAAACTTGACCCCCGCACGGGACAAGAGTGTCTAAATATTGGAGCCTTTGACGGTTTGAAAATGCAAGTTTTTATATTTTAAGTTATCTTAATACTTAGAGCCTTTGATGGCTGGAAGATAAGGTTTTATATTTTAAAATTTAAAGTTATCTTAGTACTTATGATTCAAGGGGGAGAATGTGGAAACTACTTTGGGAGACAATCGAAGCAAAATGGTATGGATATTTGTGGTCCACCATGCTCACCGACACAAAATCACACATGACAAAGAACTCTCTTCCAATTCAACACCATTTTCGTGGTCTATGGACACCATATGACCACTATCTTTGGGCCCTAGTCGAATAGATTTTTACTCATACTGCCCCAATAAATCTAAAAGCTGATTGTGGAAGAAAATTTTGCCAAAGTGAAAGATTATCATATAATTTTTCATCGCAAAAGCCCCTAGGGAGACCGTGACAGACAACGGGTCACAATTCACCTCGACGCGGCTCAAAAATTCTGCCACTAATGGAAACTTCACCTTAGTAAGTCCAACTTACGATATTCACAGGGGAACAGATAAACGGAAGCAATAAACAAAACACTCATTATTGCTTTAAAAAAAAGGCTAAAAGGGAAGAAAGGGAGTTGAAAGCTATCAGGAGTACCTCTCCTCGATGAGCTACTAGAGAAATACCATTCTCATTGGTATGTGGCTCAAAGCACCGGTCTGCAAAAGAAGCACGGCCAAGTATGGTATTTGGGCTTGAGGATTGAATTTCATTTCTGGGAATTTTATGTGAAAAGTCTACATGGGCTTTTCTTGTATTTTCATGAACAATAAAGAAACATCTAGAAGCATGTTTTAGAAGAGATTTTCGCGGCCACCATCAAAAGAAAGAGAAATGATTTTGTGCATTGATGTATGAAGAAACTTGCCAAAATGAAAAGAGGAAACAAATTTATAGCATCAAGCTATTAAGTTGGACGGCCAAAAGAGAGAAAAATAGAAGAAAAAAAAAAAAAAAAAAAAAAAGGAAACAAAATTTCAGCCATGGTATTATTGTGATAGGAATGGGAAATAAAAATTGTGCTCATGAATATTTGATATTCAATAGAAAAAGAGGAAACTGCCTCTTCAAGACAACCTCTTCTCCTATAAATACCACACCTCATTCACAATGTTGAAACAAGTTTTTTGGTTGAGACTTTCTCTCTCTAGCTTGGCCGCCCACTTCTCTCTCCCTCTCTTCTTCTTGCTCTTTTGTTTTGGCACCTAGCTCCTCATTAGACCGAGCATTTTGTATTAGCTCTTTGGCTCTAAGACTAGTTCTTGAGTCATTGTGCTTAATAGTGCCCACACACTAAATCCTTTCTAAACTCGAAGACTCTAGTGGTAGAAACTATCGTAATTACTCGGATTCAAGAAGACACAAGGAGACAAGCTAAGTGGGGAGACGAGCGATTCAACCTTTCCAAAAGCTTCTCAACGCTCAAGCTTCAATCAAGGTTGGTACCGAGTGAAAACTCATTATAGTTTTTTCTTATCACATGTTCATGCACTTCGTCTAGGTAGTAAAATCGTTTTACATGTTTTAAAAGAATTTTTTATATTCCGTCGCTTGCTAAAAGCGATAAAGTATTATTAATCCTAGATCTATTCCAACATAATATCAAGGTGCTTAGTCTTGCTATGATGAACATGGTTCTTGGAAATATTGATAGCACTAATATTATTGTAGTACGATGTCATGACATCTTGAGGAATATCATACTCATCAAGTATTTGTTTCATCCACAAGAGTTTAGTGCAGCTACTACTTGCATCAATATATTCTGCCTCTGCAGCTGATAGAGACACATAGTTTTGTTTATTGCTAAACCAAGGGATGATGTTGTTACCAAGAAAGAAACAACCACCTGAGGTGCTTTTTCTGTCTTCGGCATTTTCAGCCCAATGAGCATCACAATATCTAACAAGAGTGGAGTTTGTATCAAAAGAATACAGAATGCCAAAATCAATAGTATCAGCAATGTATTTTATGATATGCTAAACCTGATGAGATGGCTAACCTTGGGGTTTGCTTGATAATGAGAAAAAACTCCAACGTAGAAGGTTATGTCAGAGAGGCCAACATTAAGGTAAAGTAAGCTTCCGATCATACTTCTATACAGACTTTGATTACCAGTAACTCCCTTCTCATCCTTAGAGAGATTGACATGAGTAGCAACAGAAGTACACTTATGAGATGCACCGTCAAGACCAAACTTCTTTATGATGTTTTTAGTTAAAGATCTCATCCTCCATTTGCTTGATCTGGAAATTAATGAAGCAATTTAACTCTCCCACTATGCTCATTTCAAATTTAGCTTACATATGTTGGATAAAATGGTCCACCATCTTTGTTGACATTCCTCCAAAAACAATGTCATCGACATATATTTGAGATATCATGAGATTTCCTTTTTTTCCTTTTTCACAGAGAGAGTCTTGTTGATTCCTCCACAAGAATAACTATTCTAAACAAGAAATTTTGTGAGTCTCTCATACCAAGCACGAGGGGCTGCTTGAGACCGTAGATAGACTTTTTGAGCTTATACACATATTTAAGAAAGTTTGGATCAACAAATCCCTTAGGTTGTTCAACATACACTTCTTCATTCAAGTACCCATTGAAAAATGCACTTTTTACATCCACTATTACAATTTGAAGTGAAGTTGTCACGAAATACCAAGCAATAATCTGAGGGCTTCTATACACGCAACGGGAACAAAAGTTTCATCAAAGTGTACTCATTCCACCTGAGTGCATCTTTGTCCCACACTTCATTTCTATCGAATTCCACAAGTTCCTATTGCATAGAATTTACCCAGAATTCCTCATCCATTGCTTCATTAACATTCTTAGTTTCAATCTTGGAAGTAAAGTACACATTACCGATCATCTTCATGTAGTTGACTCGGTCTTTTCTCCGAGTTTGTATACCTTCATCCAAACTGCCAATGACTTCATTAACAAGATGATTTTTCTTGACTCTTATAGAAGGACCTCTGCTCTCAATGTTACTTCCTCCTTCTTTATCAAAATTACGATGATCAGAGAAGAGTTTCAACTCATCATCAATGTCCCTTGACTTGTTTACGACATCATTCTTGACATATGTACTAACAAGAGGACATCCTCTTCAATAGAGTTCACAGCAATATCAGGATTATCACTGACCACCACATTAATAGAATCCATCATAGATTTAGTCTGCTTACTAAAAACACAATAAACATGACTATTTCTAGAATATCCGAGAAAAATACATTCATCACTCTTAGGTCAAGCATTCTTCGTTGATCACGGTCAGCAAGGATGTAGCAAACTAAATAAAAGATATGAAAGTAGCGAACATTGGATTTTCTTCCCCTTTAGATTTCATAATGAATGATAGTAGTACCCGGACGAATGGTCACTCAATTATGAATATGACAAGTAGTGTTAGTTGCTTCAGCCAAAAATAAAGAGGAAGATTTTTTTAGCCAGCATCATAACTCTTGCCATTTCTTGTAGCATACGATTCTTTCTCTCCACTATTCCATTATGCTGAGGAGTTATCAAAGCAGAGAACTCATGAGACAGACCTTAAGAGACAAAAATCAAAAAATCTGGAGGTTTCAAACTCTATTCCATGATGACTTCGAATTCTGACCACATTCCCAATACTTCCACCTTTTTCCCGCTGAACCTTATTACAAAAAGCTTCAAAGACAGTAAAACTATCATACTTCTCACGAATAAAATCAACCCAAGTGTACATGGAGTAGTTATCAACATAGATGAACACATATCTATTCCCTCCAAGATTTTCCACATGCATGGGACCCATGAGGTCTATGTGAAGAAGTTCAAGCACATGAGAGGTGGTAAGATGTTGCACCATCTTATGCGACGTCTTTACTTGTTTTTCGATTCGGCAGTCACCACATATTCTTCCTTCCTCCATCTTGAATTTAGGAATGCCAACAATGGCCTTTGCAATTATGATCTTCTTCATACTTCTCAAATTAAGATGGCCAAGTTTCTGATGCCATAGTTTAGCTTCTTCAATCTTAGAGATGAGACAAGATTGAACTTGGGAATCTTTACTGGGGGACCACATGTAACAATTGTCAGGAGACCAAGTTCTCTTCATGAACTTGTCATGTTGCTTGTTAGAAACAATGCAGTCCTCATGAGTAAAGTTAACAAACAAGTTTTGATCACAGACTTTACTAAGACTGATGAGGTTAACAGTAAGACCATCAATTAATAAACCGTATTTCAAGCAAGGGAGACCATGATGATTAAGGTGGCCTTTGCCAATATTAGCTTTTACATCGTCGCCGAAGGTCACATGATAATTTGAGTAAGCCTTTATGTTGGTCAGATAGCTTCTAACACATTTCATGTGGCTGGAGTAACCACTATCAAAATTTCGATCTTCATTGGTTGAAGCACGAAGAGAGGTGTAGGCAATATTAGCTCGATAATCAGGCTTGACTCTCCAGACTTTGCGGTTTTCTAAGGCTTGCACATTCTAAGGTATATGAGAGAATTGAGCACGATGAAGATATCTCCCATAGAGATGATAGCAAAAAGGAAGAGTATGACCATGACGAGCACAATAGTGATATTGTATGAGTGGAATGGCTTTGATTATCTTTGTTTTGATCTCAAGTGTGTTTGAGAGAGAGAACTTAGAAAGAGAAATGAGAGCGAAAATTGGCATGGATTGGCCGATAATTTTTTTTTATTTCTTAGAGAGAAGTGGCGATGAAGAGGGTGTATTTATAGAGTTTTTGGAGTTGTTGAGGGTTTTGGAGTTATTTATGGGGCCTAGCCGAGTTTAGCCCAAAAATGGTGAGAAATGTACTTGGGGTTGGCAAAAATACTTCTCAGGTGGAAAGGAAATCGATTTTTGCGGGATGTCCACGTCACTTGGGCAAGCTTGCAGGCAGGGAGGCAAATGTCTAGCGGAAGGATTTGGGCGGGAGGCTCATGCCATTTTACCCCAACTGGCGGGAAGACAAGGCAAGCGGCGCACACCCGCGCGGAAATAATTCCCGCAACTTGGCAGGCACGTGGAGAAGCTCGTTGGGCGCGTCGCACGCGTGGGAAGGCTGGAGGGCTGGCTGGAAGCAAGTATTTGACATAATAGCTAGGCTACCTTCATTTTTATTTACCTTACATGAAAATGTAAAATACCACTTGACAAATTAACAACACAATATATATTCTCTCACTTTGCTCTTCATATCTCTCTTTAAATCTCTCGTCTTAAATTATTTATGTTCAAAGTGTTCTTGGTTTTAATTATCGTTTCGGTTTTTACAATGTATTTATAAAAGACGGCACTATTGGTCTATTTGTATGTACAGATTGATTGATTGGGTTTTTTTTCGCATACCGGCTTTGTTGACTTCAATATGAATCGACGCGTTTTATATCCATAATTATTAGGGTGCATTAGGTATATAGTCATACTTACACTTTTACATTATTATATAGCCAACGTTTCGTAAATCTTAAATAAATTGTCGATTATCGATTCAGTTAGAACAATAAAAAAAATACATTACATGAAAATCCACGCCCTTTGAATTTTAGACAAACAAGAAATCTAAAAAGAAATTGGAAGAACGAAGATTAATCAAATCCAAACCAATTCACACACACACTTGCGTGGAGCTATTCTGATACAAAAGGATCGGAAATAAATTATAACATGAACATCATAATACGAACTTGGGACTAATCTGCAAAACCATGATGCGGATTAAATAAATTAAAACCATTTCATTAATTTTTTTTTTTAAGAGAAATAATCACTTCTGACCAAATCCTAACGTTTGGCTTTGGATATATCCCATTCACGATCTTGCTTGGTATGGCAATTTACTTGAGAACAATAATCAAACAAAGCAATTTGAATCATTATGTCTTTACACGATAATGGATAGAACGTTTGGCCCAAAGAAAACCGGACTGAGTGTTGAGGCGCTTGAGTAGAACTTCCTTTTCTAGTATTTATTATTAATGTTCTGTTATGTATTTTGAATTAAGAACAAACATCAAAAATAGATTATAACAAACTATAATTCATATATATTCAGCAGAACCATGAACCAACCAATTCATCTCCCCATAATTTGATCTTTTTTTATACCTATTCTCTGGTATTAGACTCAAAAGTAAGCGAAATTTAGGATGATATCTCAATAAACGATTAAGCTAATGAACTTGGAAACAAAATTTTACCACTTGACGGCATAGCAAGACACGACAAGTTTAACCAAAATCTATTAGGTTCAGCAAAGATACAACATGATTTCAAAACCATAAATTAGATAGATCATCACTTCCACATATCTGCAAACTCATCAGGCTCCAATGGATTCTCAAGCTCGTGCTCCTTTCTTCTTGTCTTTGCCTTGACCTTCTTCGCATACTTACCAGCCTTTTTCCGTTTCTGCATTGCCCTTATCTGCAAGGACGACAAATCAATCCGATCAATGAGAATCTAGTAATCAATCACAAAACCACCAAAGTTCGAGTTGAAAAGTTGTTAAATCAGTACTCACCAGGTTTGGCGATACGTAAAGCGGATTTTCATACAGTGTTGGACCACCAAAGCTGCCACCAAATATTTTGATTGGGTTCAAGCAGAACCGAGGTCCAACCTGGTGATAAGAATTTCTCAGAGTCAAATTTTACTTCCACAGATAGACTTGAATACAGGCAAAGGGAAGATGTTTTTATCACAAAGTACAAACCTCGATAAGGGTCATATTTTCCAAGCCTCCTCGAGCTACTTTGTCTGATTCGTTATGAGGAGCAGAAATCTGTGAGGAAAAATAAGAGGGATATTGATTGATGAGCTGAAATAAAAGACATGTTCTATACATGATCGATGTTGAGTTCCAACTGGCACGAGCTAATATTCATGATTTATGTTACTACAACTGTCACGGCTCTCCTACCAACATGCTCAATTACTAGTTTCGGTCTACAAAAAGGTAGGAAGAAATTTGAAGATCGAGATTGATAATATAATTATAAATTTAGCATTTTTTTATGAATGACTATATTCACGTGACAAACCTGATAATTACGGAACCATATGTGGTCATCAACGATGGAAAAAACAAACACGTGATCATGGTATGGCTTAGCCTTCCGGTGCTCTTTCGGAACTTCAAATATCTGGATAGAGGGCGGATGTAAAATATCATTAGATGTCTAGTGCCCAAATGATCCAAACTAGCTTAACTTCAGTGGAGATGTACAATTTCAGCCCTTCTCACTTTGACTGGAAATTGTAAGCATGTTACATCATTCAAGAGTCAAATGAGGTGCAGGGAAACATTAAAATGAAGGCACAACTTAAATCTCAAAGTGAATTCCCCAAAGCAGCGGTTTACATATCTTAAGTCTATGCAAGAGCTAAGCACATCATTACACGACTGTCTCAACCTTTTGCTTATAAAATTGATAAAATTATAAGCAGTAAGTGCATACCTGAGTAATCATCTCCTTCAAAAGTTTCCAATGTGCTTTAGTATCAAAGTTGGATGAGAAAGTCAGAATGGGCCGTGACCCTTTAAGATGATTCCCAGTCAACTTCAACTCCTCCATAGTATGCACTGAAATCAGCACGGTACAATGTCAGCAATGGTGTTTGTTTGTTTCATGTATCTTGTTCTTAAAAAATACGCCAACGACGTACATACAACAAAAACAAAACGACCAAAATATGCAAACCAAAAAAACAAGTATCTTGACTACCTAGTAGTTGTGCCGATGCTTAAAAAAGTTGAGTCCAGAGAATTACCAGCATTAACTAAAAACTTCACAGATGGTCCGCCGGGACTCTTTGCCATCCATAGGTAAAGATCTTTATGTTTTCTGCACTGAAATGGGGAAAAAGAAAAGCGTAAAAT
Source organism: Urtica dioica subsp. dioica (assembly GCF_054948205.1). Classification (NCBI taxonomy): domain Eukaryota; kingdom Viridiplantae; phylum Streptophyta; class Magnoliopsida; order Rosales; family Urticaceae; genus Urtica; species Urtica dioica. The sequence continues at coordinate 46,729,377 of NC_142759.1, read as the reverse complement.
CAGCTCCAAATCAACACAAAAAACACAGCTTTAACATTCTAAAATCGGAAGTAATTTCTCTACTTCCGCAAAACCAGTATAAAAAAACTCAGCTATATAGATGGACGATCAATGTATCGATTAAGTAAACTAAATCAAACAATAAGGATTTCCAACATATCGAAGCGTAACATAAAACTAGGAGCAGAGAATCCAAGCTGACCTCAAAAAACATACAGGAAGAGCATCCTCTAAGCTCGACAAGCTCGTTGAGCGTAGCGCCTTTGCTTTCCTTGGCCTCGACCTTGTTATCCTTCTTAGAATGAGGCATGAGTGACACCATATTCAACATCAAATGCCGATACCTACAGACCATACACCAACAACAACAAAATTAGTCGTACTTCCTTCCAAAACCACAAAAAGACAGGCACTTCTTGCTTGGCAAACCTGACGTTGATTCGGCGAGAACAAGTGACTAAAACCTTCTCCTTGTTCCTAAAAAAGACGGTGGATTCACTGTCTTTGGATTCTTCGGCCTTAGCACTGTCTTTCCATCCCAGAAGCGTCCTCTGAGGCCTCTCCGGAGCGTCGCGAGGCTTCTCCGGCGCCACAATTTGGGCCTCGGCTTGCTTCCTCTTCTTTCCCATCGGTATATTCTCTGGAAAATTTGGAACCCTAATAACCAAAAGAAGCACACGAAAACTAAGCTTAGGTCGTATTTAAAAGAAGGAATAATTGCATTTTTATCCCCTGAACTACGGTTATCATTGCAATTCACCCTTATATCTATAAAATTGTTACTTCTATCCTTCAATCTTTGGTTTTAGTGCGATTTGGTCCTTCCATTAAATTTCAGCCGAAATTGGCAGCTGTGCCTGCAAATTTGAAGTCTTATACAAGAATTAAAATAAATAAATAAATGAAAAAAATTAATAAACTAAAAAAAATCATTTTCTCTTCAGCGCTACAATGGATCCCAAAGAGTTTACCATGACTTTTTCAACCAGATATATTATGCTACAATTACGACAAAAATATACCATAAATAAAATGATAGGGAAACTTGAGTTTTCAAGCTCAGTTTAGCATTAAAATTGAAAATCATGCCATACCAAACCAAGCATTTAGACCTGCCCTCAAATTAAAATTATCTTATTTCTATTACTTATCTCTTCTTTTTCTTCACTTCACGCTATTCTCCATACTTTTGCACACACGAAAATAAGAGACTCACCACATTCACTCACAAACTTCATTTCACCATCGCACGCCATCATCGTGTCTCCATCTTCCATCGTCCTCAAAATAGATAAGTTTGGCACTTGACAGAAGGAAAATAGGTAAGGTTCGATCACTTACACATTTTAATCTTATAAGAAAACAATTTATTTTTTTAAATTTACAAATTTGTGTTCATCATATTTTTTTCATAAAAAACTTCGAAGTTTCGATCTGTAACTTCGAAGATTTTAGTATTAATCTCAAGGTCTAGGTCGTCGGTGGTGGAGAGGCATGCGCGGATCACGAAGACAAGTCGCGGTGGTGGATAGGTCGCGCGTGGATGAGGAAGAAGAAGAATTAACGAGGTCGTAGTCGGGGCTAAGGCAAAAGAAAAATAAGAGTCTGAAAAAATAAAAGAAGTTTTTATATTCTTTCTTCTGATTGCACATATTTTAATTTTATGTCGTACAACAAATGACACTTGCCGCGGCCCGGCAACTTCCCGCCATGGCTCTGGAAAAAAAAAATAGGCCCTGATTGCACGACGGTTTATTTTACTATCGTGCAAGTTGTCACTAGCTGCGACAGAGTTTATTCTCGCCGCGACTCGGTGGTATAAAAGCTTGTACGATATTTTTTAAATGCCATGCAATCTGATCATCACTCCAAAGCTTGTATGACAGGTCAAAAAATTTTGTACAATGTGTAAAATTTTAATATTGCACGACACAAAGAAAATGTGTCGTGCAAGTTGTTATAACGACTTTCCAGGCGCGGCGAGACCGATTTCAGCCGCAGCGAGAAGGCTTGCACGATAGTTTTTTCAGAACTATCATGCAAACAGTGTCGGTTAAGTCAGTATTTGTAGTAGTGTATTTTTTTTCTCTCATTCTAGAGAGAATGGATGTAAGATTAGTTCTTTTTTTTTTGTGTGATACTGTGTGAGTGGAGCGATTTTTTTCTTTGCTTTTTTTTTATCTTAAATTTGTTTGTGAGAAGAAAAAAAAAAAAAAAAAAAAAAAGAAGAGTGAGAAAGAAATTTGGCATGGATTTGCCTAGGTTTTTTTTTTTTTTTTTTGAGAGAAATGGTTAAGTGAAGAGGGTATTTATAGTGTTTTGAAGTTGTGTCAAGGGTTTTTGAAGTGTTTTGTGGGGGCCAAACGTGATTGGTATAAAAAATGATGAAGAAATGTGCTCTTGGGCTAGTAGATTTCCTTTTTAGGCAAGGAGATTTCTTTTTTAGATGAAGAGAATCTCCACGCGCGCGAAGAGATCATTTGGGCGAGGAGATTTCCTTTTTGGATGAGAAGAATCTCCATGTGCGATGAAGTCATTTGGACGAGGAGATTTCCTTTTCGGACGAGGCAAATCTCCACACGCGAGGAGGTCATTTTTCGGACGAGGCAAATCTCCACGCGCTAGGAGGTCATTTGAGGAAATTTTATTTTTTGACGATGAGATTTTCTTTTTGGGCGATGAGATTTTCTTTTTGGATGAGGAGAATCTTCGCGCGCGAGGAGGTCATTTGGGCGAGCAGATTTCTTTTTTGGACGAGAAGAATCTCTTGCGCAATGAGGTCATTTGGGCGAGGTGATTTCCTTTTTGGAAATCTTAACGTGCAAGGAGCTTTATTCGTGGGCAATGAGGCCTACGTCAGACGAGGAGCTCATATGTGGTGAAGAGCATTTTTGGCGAGGAGGGTCCAGGCCATGCCTTTGGATGAGTGAACTTTCGCAGGTTGGTCCGTGGTGAGCCCAAGTCGTTCTTTTGGATTTTTAGCAGTTTGGGCCGCTTAAACTATCTAGTTCCTTTCGCCGTTCTTGGTCGTTTTTGCGTAGGGTGTCGTTTTTTTTCCCAATTAGAAAATATCAATACAACAATGGCTACTTTGTTAGACTTACAAAAATATTGGCAAAGAAATTAACCCGTTTCAAATGGCTTAGCTTATTATAAGCAATTTACGAAAATTAATTTTAAGATCCAACTTTTTTTTAACCGATTATTTCACATTTTAGCTAAGTTACTAATTTTAGACAAATTTTGATTATTTTGCAAATTCATTATTTTTTTATCGGTGTTTTAACTAAATCACCACTATTTATTTTGAAGACCTGACGTCTGACCTGATCATTAATGTGAGAAAGAAATAAAATGAAGACGAAAGATTGATATATGCAAAATGCAAACATGGGTGAGTGATATTTATTATAGAATTTCAACAAACCTAGAAATCTACCAAAAAAAATAGAAAGCACTTGCCCCTAAAAAGTACAAACCCCGCACTCACAGAAGAACTCAAACTCTCATAATCTCGACCCCAAAGGCGTTAAGAAAGATGGACTAGCTATGACTTGGAGAACAAGGAATGTGGGAAATCATGCCAAGCCGACCAGCTTCTCGCTGACCTCCCACACTTTGCGAGCCTTTTCGGAGTCGCTAGCTTCGGCGGACAGCTGATTCTCGAAGGAAGCGGAGTCCTTGTTCCAGCTCCAGTACACCCCGGACTTGGTCAAGCTGGGATCGCTCACGACCTGCAGGAACAAACTCATGAGTCACAGTACTCTTTCTCTGTGCGTGTATGAAGCAAGGTAGGTGAGAAATATGTAGGAACCTGGGCGAGCCTCTTGCCGGACTCTTCCTCGGAGACGTAGCCCTTGGTGACGAACTTCTGGAAGGGAGGGAAGAGGAGGCGGAACAAGGGGATGTGGTCGCGGAAGAGGCCGGTGGTGGCGATGCAGCCGGGGTAGAGGGAGGCGAAGGTGATGCCGGTGTCGTCGTGGTAGCGGCGGTGGAACTCCTGCATGGTGAGCATGTTGCAGACCTTGCTGTCCTTGTAGGCCTTGGCCCCGTCGAAGCTGCCCCCGTCGATCATGGGGGAGGCGTTGAGGCCGCTGAGGCCCCCCGCCATCCCCCTCAGGTCCCCCAGGTTGGCCTTGGGGGGCACGTTCCCCGCCAGCGTGTTCGTGTTCCCCGTGATGGACCCCACGATGATCAGCCTCCGCGAGGGGTAGTCCGACTTGTTCAGGTCGTCCAGGAGGAGGCGCGACAGCAGGAAGTGGCCCAGGTGGTTGGTGCCCACGCTGAGCTCGAACCCGTCGGCGGTGAACGACGGCTCCGAGGCCGTGGGCTGATACACCGCCGCGTTGCACACCAGCACGTCCAACGGCCGCCCGCTGCGCCGGAACGCGTCCACGAACTGCCGCACGCTGTCCAGCGACGACAGGTCCAGGTGCATTATGGTGTACGCCTCCCGGGGCATGCCCGCCGACTTCGCCGCCCGCTCCGCCTTCAGGAAGTCGCGGCAGGCCATGATCACGTGCCACTTCCCCGTCTCCGCCAGAGCCTTGGCCGTCGCCAGCCCCAGCCCCGACGACGCCCCCGTCACCACCACGCACCCCTGCCGCACCGTCCTCTTACTCCCTCCCCGCACCGCCGGGCTCGCCGTCGCCGTCGCCGTCGCCGTCTCCGCTCTCGCAGCGCTAAACCTCTTCTGTGCCTTGCACCTCGACGAGGCGGACGTCAAATCGGCCTTCACATTGCCCGCCACGCTCACTCCAAACAGGCTTGACGAAGCGCTGCACTTTCCCTGAAACAAATCAAAACAATAGAAATATTTGACCCTCCTCAACCCTTTCCGACACTCATCGATTCAACTGAATTACCAACCTCTTTGGGAGCACAGAAAGCAGAGGGAACCAAAGCAGCAGCCTGGAGAGCCATTATTACTTATTGCAATGTTACAAGTTTGATTGAGCTGAGTAAGAGTGACAATAGCTCTTTGTTTGTATTTATAGTGCCCAGATATTTTCAAGATATTTGACACGGACAGTAAAAAACAGTAGGTGTGATTTTTGGATACGAGTGGATAAGATAATTTCCAGCATGTGAGCTTCCACACCAGCCAATCACATTTTGAGGCTCGGATTTCGTTTTGATATATTTCTTACCTTCTTCGTGGGCTAGCTCAGCAGATTGGTAAAGAAAGTGGGAGAAATGACGTCAACTATCAGCCATTTCAATATTTTAGATTAATACATTATATTTTTAGATATTTTTATTCATAATTATAGATACATATATATATATATATATATATATATATATTTGTTATTTTTAGACTTATAAATCTATAGTATATTTTTATGTCTACAATTATTATTAAAATTATCCAAAAATATAAATTAATTTATTTTGATCCAAAATATCAAAATTATTACTATTTGTGATTACCTGGGGGCTATTTTCCAAGGAAGTGTTGCCATTCCCTGCAGCTTTATGGGCTGGGCATGAGATGATCATGAAAGCGACCCCCACTCGTCAGCAGCAGCATGGGATTCTTGCCAAAATTTCCAACATTTTCCACTGGTTTAGGCATTGTGGGCCTTTGGGAAAAAGGCCTTAAAGCCTTATTAAAATGGAACTGTGAGCTTGGGAGAAAATGCAAAGAAATTAGAGACTATCATTTTTTTTAACTAATGTAAAACTAGTACTTCTAAATTTTTTACTGATAAAATAATATTTTTTAAATTATAAAAGTAATTATTCTCTAGATTTTTTTATTTATTATTTTTTGCTCTATTTAAATTTATTTATATTTATACCCGAAGTCAACAATCACAAATATCATGTTGACGATACTTGATTTATGAAAAAGAAATGTGCTAAATCATTGCCCCGGGACTCCAATTCCCGATCAAAGAGAGATAAACCATAATGTATGAAAAAGTTGCTGAAAATAAAATATAAGATTAATGTGAAATTTGTTGTAACTAGCCAAGTTTGTCATTCTTATTGGGGGAATATCTCAAGTTTCATTTTATTAACCAAATATCTCATATTCTCGACTCAGATCATAATGCCCTTGGTAAATTCGCGAATTGATTAATTTGATTAACCTACTGGAGTGAGTTAGGTTAATTAATTAACTTATTGGTTGAATATTAGTTTAGGTTCTGATTTTTTTGTGAGTAAAATTAATTTACTAAATGATTGAATTCGGAATTAGGTTAATTAATTGAATGCTTTGAATATCAATTGACTTAAGTTATGATGTTTACAAATTTTTTTGTGAATTTCAAATCCTTCACGAATCAGTTAATTAATTAACCTAACTCACTCCAGTAGGTTAATTAAATTAACCGATTCGCGAATTTACAAAGTGCCTCTCCTCAATCCCCTCCATCGCCGCCGATTTCCTCTCCGCCGCCGATTCTTCTCCCCCCGCCGATTTTCGAGTCAATCCGGATGGTTCTGGTGAGGTCGAGCATCGCCGCCGCCGGAGCTCGACGGAATCGACGCCGTCTATGGCGGATCTCGTCGGCGACGTGTTAGGGATCAGCAACGAGGATGGACGACGATCGGCGACGACACGGCGGCGTGAAATGGATCGGCGGCGTGAAGTGGATCGGTGGCGTGAAATGGACGAAGACGAGAACGAGTTTAGGTTTAGGATTTGGGAAAATTGAGTTTTGCTCTTATATATGAGAGTAATTTAGGTAGTGAAATATTAATTGGGCTATTCACTTACTTTTTTTAAACTTGGGCTATTATCCTAATATTGGTGGGTTGATTAGGCTAGTATGCTCACTCTCCCTAAGATTAATGTGTTTATTGGATTGAGATATTAATTCAAGAATCAAGTTGAAAAGTCTAGGCGCTTCTTTTGAGCCACCATACATATATTTTACGTATATTTATACCCGACTTTCTACAACGCTCACCTCATTAATCTGATTTCGTACATTTAGATTTACATTTATGATATATTAAGAATCGACTACACTTAATGCCTCGATTACGGTATTTTGAAGTTTGAACTAAATAGAGCATTCGTCGAGCTGAGCCATTCTTTGAGCTGTTATTGAGCTATCGTCCGGTTCTTTTTCTTCCCAGATCTCTTTAGACCGAGTCCAACTTCCCTGCAAATGGTTCGGGCTCGCTTTGTTTCTTCTCTCGTTTTTGGATTGCTTTAACTTCATAGGGCCTAGTTTGTTAGACTTTCCTTGTGGAAGAAGTCAAGTACCAACAATTTTTATTCATAAAAAAAAATCATAAATAACCAGTGGCGTGCCTCCGACCTAAGTGAAAACTTTGCCCGGAATGAATTTTCGTTTTAGGTCCCAAATAAATCTCATTTTTCCCATATCTGCTCCGTGAATTTTCTCTCTGTGGTGAAGCTATGTGGTTTCTTGGAGGGTGTTCTCATTCTGGTTTGGGTGTTTTGCAAGTTTTCTTGTGGTGCAAAGTTGTCAATCCGTCCGTTGGTCACTAGCAAATTTGGGCATTTTCTGATGGTGAAGCCCACTATAATCGGAGGTACTCTCGAGGCGACTGGCAACCCCGAAGACTCGAGGTTTCTGCTCCTCCCAGACGTGGACTTGGACTTCTAACTCATACATATCATTGAATGATAATAATGACCGTAGTTAGTCATCATATGGCCGGTCTCCTCCAGGAAGATTTTTCTAGTGGTCATCTTCCTTGTCAACGTTTGATCCTCGTGCCAATGCTCTTCTCTAGTTGGCGTATCCCGACACCGTCGCTCTTACTGACGGTGTGGACCGACGAATGTCGGTTTTTCATCTTTGAGTACGCCCTCTTTGGTGATAAATCGAACTCGTTCGACGCTCCCCTCAATCACATTCTTGTTGTTTGTCTTGATGATGGGATCTTTTGTGTTGTTGAGCGAAGACTACTTCCCCCAACTCGGTTCGGTTGCTATTGGGGTGGAGAGTGGTGAGTGGGTTCGTGACTTTTTTGGTGGTTGATTCGTAGATGGGGATTTATATGGATTGTTTTAGTTAGATTTATTTTTGTATGTAGTTGATTTTAGTTGATATTCTTCTTAATTTAACTTTTGATTTGGAGTATTGTCTATTGTAGTTGGGTGGGTTTTGTGTTTCGAGGATCGATTTTTCATCTCTCGGTTCTTTGTTCGAGTTTTACGTTGATCTTTTAGTGGTACATACGTTCGAACGTCCTTCTCCACAGTTGGTGGTCCTCGAGCTTTTTGTTTCATCCTTTAATCTTGGAGGGTACTATGAAAGAACCACTTGGTTGCTGAATTTTTGTGTGGTTTATATTCCGTTTGTCGGGAGTTCTCACACAAAGTGTGTTCATTGGATTTTAGTTTTGAATGATTATTATCTTAAGATTTTATCTTCCAACATTTGGTGTTTGTACTCTTATTATATATTTTATATTAAATCAAACAGTCCAACGTAACACCCACAAAAAAACACATATTCTTTAATTATTATTTATCATGTTAAATTGGGATATAAGCCCTAAACTTAAAATAAAATGATAATTGAACTATAATTCAAATTGCCCCCTCAAAAAATGGGTAATCACTTACAAATCTGTTAAATATTTGGTCGGGTATAAATGTTGTTCATCCATATCACATTTATTTGTATTATATTTTTCTTGACAATTTTTAGAGTTTAATTTATGTCATGTAATTTATTTTATAAAATTGCTTGTAACGAAGATTTAAAAAAAAAAAATTTATTTGTGTTATTATTGTTAAGGATAAATTACTTAAATGCCCACTGGACTCTTGACCACTTAACAAACTCATCCCTACTTTTTTTTTCTCGCATCAGTGGTCTTAAACTTTGAATTTCTTAACAATTCAGTCCTTCCGTTTATTTTTTTGAACGTCTGTTAAATTTTTAATCATGTGTTGGTCACGTGCACTCTCTGATTTGGGTATTATGGTCATTGCATAATTGAGAACCAAAACACGCGAAAAAAATCCCAAATCGCGAAAATGAAACCCTAAACACGCGAAAAAAAAGTCCCAAATCACGCGAAAATCCCTAATCTGCGAAAATCCCAAATCGCGAAAAATGAAAGCGAAATCTCCAGTGAAGAAAAAGAAGATGAAATCTGTAATGAAGAGTCCTGCAACGTCGAAGATGAAATCCCCTATGAAGTCACCTGCGACGGCGAAGATGAAATCGAAGAAAAAAGCAGCGGAGAGAGCCTCAGCTTTTAAACCAGTTATACCCGAGTGCAAAGCCCCTGTTTATGGTAAAGAATCTTTAAATCTTGAATTTATAATGGTTGTAAAGTGTTGACCACGTGAGTCGACCAAGATTTGTCGTTGTGGTCCCATATGTCTGTTAGTCTCGTCTGTTTGGTCCCATATGTCTGTTATTGTCTCTTTTTGTCTGGGTTAGGAATATTAAGTAGGATTAAATATTTGTTGTTGTATTCAGATTTGTTCCTTTTTTATTTGTGGTATTAAATAGTGGTTTGGTTTTGTTTTGTTCTGATTATTGCAGATCCGTCCTCTACGAAGTTTACCTTAAAGTTTCACCACGACGTGTCTATGTCTTACGAGAATGGTCATATGGCGTACATTGGTGGCAAAATTGATCATGTTGATCACTGTGATTTGGACGAGATGTCGTTGTTGGTGTTGGATGAAATAGTGAAAAAGTTGATGGTTTATAGTTGCGTGCCTTTGTATTATCTGAAAGGAAAAGACGAGATTAACTATGATCTACTTGGAACTGACAGTGAGTTATACCGCATATGTGCTGAGAAGATGCAAATGTCAAGGGAAGTTGATGTGTACTGTGAGCACCCGATAAATGCTCCAGTTTTTCCTAGTGCACCACCACTGGAAATTAGTTATGAATGTCAAACACGTACAGTTGAAGATGAAGCACATGCAGTTCAAGAAGAAGAAAAAAAAGACGACCCAGATGCGGTAGAAGAGCAAGATGTTGAAGCACCTGCAATTCAAGAAGAAGAAGAAGACAACCCAGATGCGGTAGACGAAACAGCTGCTGAAGAAGATGAAGCAATAGTTGATGAAGAAGACGGCGACGACGCTGAAGAAGAAGATGAAGCAATATCTGATGAAGAAGATGAGAGAGCTGCTGTTGAAGATGAAACAGATGCAATACAAGATAGCGGGTACGAGCTAAGTGAGGATGATGTTCACGTCGATGGTGATATCGTAGACGTTGGTTTGAGGAAGCTTCAGAAGAAAGGAAAGGCCGTAGTTAGTGACGAAGAAGGCTTACTGGAATCTGGTAGTGAGTATGGCGATGAATGTGACATTGGTGGTAGGCATAGCTCATCTTCAAGTGAGACAGAAGAAGTGACAAAAAAGAGAGCCGGTACATCGACAAAGGGCCAGAATCCGAAAAAGAAGTTGCCAACATTTCAGGAATTCAATGTTGAGACAGATATGAGAAATCCAACTTTGAAGTTGGGTTTAGTATTTCCCAGTCCAAAGGTTTTTAGAGAAGCAGTGAGAGAATATGCCATAGCTGCTGGGAAATAAATTTTCTTTAAGAAAAATGACTCAACCAAGGTTCGAGCCGAATGTAAGGATTCGAAATGTAAGTGGGTTTGCTATGCATCGTACCTTGGAAAGACAAACTCATTTGTGATCAAGATATATCAGCCGGAGCACACATGTGCGAGGACGAACAAGAATAAGTTTGCTACTTCCAAGTGGCTGGCGAACAAATATATGCAGTATTTTAAAGACAGTGATTCTTGGTCGGCACTACAGTTCATGAATAAAGTCCAAAACGACTATATTTTGGACTGTTCGTATATGAAGGCGTATAGGACAAGGAAGTTTGCTGAGAAAGTCATAGAAGGGTCCTATAAGGAACAATACGGTGCTTTGTGGAGTTATGGAGCTGAAATCAAGCGAAAAAATCCTGGATCGACGGTTGAGTTTGAGTGCGATCATGATTCGGAAGGCAAACCAATCTTCAAGCGAATGTACATTTGCTATGCCGGGTGTAAGGAAGGTTTCCGATCATGTAGGCCGCTCATAGGTCTAGATGGGTGTCATATTAAGGGACATCACACGGGGTAGCTACTTAGTGCAATTGGTATAGACGCAAATAACAGCATGTTCCCGGTTGCCTTTGCTGTGGTTGAGTCCGAGGGAAAAGCATCGTGGTCATGGTTTTTGAATATTCTGAGAGAGGATATCAGTATTAGGAATGGATTGCATTGGACGTTTATCACGGACAAACAAAAAGGCCTTAAAGAAGCTTTGAACGGACTTTGGGACGAAGGATTGCGCAAGACATCTTCAAAGCAACTTTACAAAGGTAAAAAATCTGTGATGGTAAAAAGATCTGCAATTTAATCATTTTAATATAAACTAGTAATTACATGACTTTTTTCTTTGTCTAAAATTAAGTGTAATGCATACAACCTGCCTAATAGTGGGATTAAAATGGAAAAAGAGACTAAGCGTCCAAATGGAAATTTTAGATTTTAGTAGCAGGTTGAAAAAGAGAAGTCACGCTTGGTTTAAAGATGGTGATAGAAGAAATAGCCTTGGTTAGATTGTTGTCCAACAGGTTAACTTTGAATTTGCTAAGTACGTGCTGACTGATAGAATGTTGAGTAGATTTACAGAAACAACTAATGTGGAATAATAAATGAGTAGTGAAGCAAGAGATAAAATACATAGAGAATAATAATCGGTGATGAACATCTAATTCCAGAATGTCAATGTGATCATTACATAAGACAGTTTTGTGGTCTGAAATGGGTAGTGGAAATTAGAGTCACTTTATTTATTTTCGTTGATACAGTATCCATCTGGGTCCATATTCCATGAAGAATAATGCATACAACTTGCCTGCTAGTGAGGTTTACTAAAACTTAAACCAATATTTTTATACTATATTTCTCTCTTTCACTCTTTCATTATGAGTTCATACAGGTCTTCAAAGGACAGTTGATGAAGGTGACAATGATGGCAGCTGCTCAAGCATACTCAACTCATGGTTTTCAGACTAACATGGACTTCATAAAAGCCGAGGACGAGAAGGCGTATGAGTGGTTAATGGAGAAGGAGCCTCAACACTGGGCTAGATGCAACTTCCGAACTGCTATCAAGTGTGACATCCTCCTCAATAATCTGTGTGAATGTTTCAATGGAACACGAGCTATTCTGCTAGCTAGACAAAAGCCTATATTGTCTATGCTAGAAAGGATAAGAATGTACATCTTGCAGCGGTTCACAAAACAAAGACTTGCAGTGGATAGATGGCATGGTGATATAGGGCCAAGGATCTCAGAAATTCTTGAGAAGAACAAACTGAAGAGCGCTGAAAACATTGCAAAGTGGGCCGGTGATTCAGATTACCAGGTGACTAACATGTACGGCTCGATGTACGCGGTTAATCTCAGTGACAAGACTTGTTCTTGCAAACGATGGAACCTCTCAGGTATTAACAACTCTTTGTAATGTACATAGCTAACAAACAATACTTTATGTCTCTCTAACAATACAATTGTGTCAGGTATTCCGTGTTCGCATGCTATAAGCTACATCTGGCAAAGGTAAGAAGACCCTGTTCAATATGTCAGTGAGTGGTACTATAAGCATGTGTATGTTGCTACTTACAAACACAAAATAAACCCACTGAACCCGATTGAACAATGGCCCAAGACCGGACTTCAACCAATGGAAATGCCACCAGACAGAGCAGAGCCTGAAAGGCCAAAAAAAGTTAGAAGAGTCGAACACGACGAAGTTATTCGACCGGGAGCAACCAGGATGTCAAGAAGATTTGTTATTACAAAATGTTCAAAATGTGGCGAAGAGGGACACAACATCAAGACTTGTTTTAGAAGGAAGCAAGCGGAAATGGTTAGTTTTTAATTTCTTGGGCTCATAATTTATTTACTGTAATTAGAGATCTTGTTAACTTTTAACTAAATACATGTGTCTATAATCAGCGCAAAGAAAGGGCAACCTCGCGCAAAAAGAAACAGTCAACTCCTCAAACAGGAAGTCAACCACGTCATCACCAAGCCACTCGTGAACGAAGTCAGCAACCAGCAAGTCAGTCCAATCCAACAAGTCAGCAACCACGGGTAAAAATTGTTACTCATAACTCAATTTCAGGCTTTTTGTATACCTCACAGTAGTCTAAAGTATTCTGAATTTTGTGTTGTAGAGGAGTCCGAGACTCATGGCCGCGAGTAGTCCGAGAAGGTGCCAATCAGGACTTCAACCTAGGGGTTTATTTAACAAGTGAATTGTCTAGGCTGTTTTTGTGGAACATTGTGAAAGGACCATGTTGGTAATAGGCTGGTTTTGGTAACAATTTTTTGGACAGATTACGTAGCTAATCACTGTTAGTGATGCCATGTAATGTCAAACTCATTCTAAATTATGCATGTATTATGGTCCTCTTTTGGCACAATATTAAGTTATGAATGGATTATGGATTTTCTTTTGATTTCATTTACCAATTTTTTTTTTCATTTATTATTGACCGTTGCCTTCCAAAATCTGATGCAAGTTAAGTGAACTGGGTTGTTTGATTGCTATTTTCAAGTTCAGATTCATAATCAGAAATTTCTCATTTTACTTTCACCTGTCTAATTGTGAAACAAGCACCTCTGAAAGTTGAATGTTCTCAACAAGTATGCACTCATTTGTTTACCATGTAACATTTCAGAACTTACACATACATAAACAACATATTTTCACACCTCATTCTTACACATAAACAGCATATGTTCACATTTAATAGAGACAGGTACGTTCAACTATTACAAAACAACATATGTTACACAAAACAATTGCAAGCTATAAATTACTTGCAAACTATTACAAATAACAATACGATACATATAATCAACATGATCTTAATTTTTTTTTATTCATTTGTAATTTTCCCAATAATTTCAACAGAGACAGGTACGTTCAACTCCATATCAATTTCACCAAGTTCTTCTTCAATCTGTGTCCTCTGTTTTTCAGCTTCCATTGCGTGTAACCTCATCAGCAAACCTGGGATTACCTGCATCGACCTCGTACACATTGGCGGATCCAACCAATCAAAATGCCCACAGCCTCTGTCTTTGGAGTTCTGAAATAAAAAAAGGATTGTGAATGAAAAAAACCCAACATCGACACAGAAACCTTATACAAATGCACATAACCAGATTTCTCTTTCCTTACCTTAAAATTACGACAACCAAGAAACCTTCGACCTGGGTGATCGTCAGTCCAAGCCGTATGCTCCACGCTCGCGACTCCACATCGACACAGTCGACGATTTTCTGGGGACGAGCTCACTTCGTTGTTGCTGTCAGAAGTTTGACTTCGTCGACGATAACCGAGGCTCATCTCCTCTAATCTGGCTTGACTTCGAAGAAGAGATAACCATGCGAGTTTTTTAGGGTTTTTAGGGCACACGATCTCGATTTGGAAGAGAGAGTCGAAGTCAAGTTTATTAGGTTAAGGTAATTTATATAGCATTTAAATATCAATTAATAATGTGTTAAAAAGGGCATTTTAATAATTTGCCAAATCAGCCGTTCAAAAAAATAAACGGAAGGACTGAATTGTTAAGAAATTCAAAGTTTAAGACCACTGATGCGAGAAAAAAAAGTAGGGATGAGTTTGTTAAGTGGTCAAGAGTCCAGGGGGCATTTAAGTAATTTATCCTATTGTTAATCATATTGATATCACTTTTTATACCACAAGTTCAAACTAGAATTATATATCACATTATTTTTTATATAAAATATTATAATTATAGATATAGTATATATCAAAATAATTTTGAGGTAGTTTTGATATTAATGAAACTAATTAAATATTATTTTATGTGCACTCTATGTGTCAGAGGGGATGAACTCTGAAAATATAAATTATTATTTATAGTCTAAATAGAGTAAGAAATAGAATTAGACGAGATAATCTCTATTTTATCTAAAATTCCACTTTCTTATATTAAGTCAAATGTGGGGGTCTGTGAACAGTTCGCTAAAAGGAAAAACGCACAAAGTCTTCAAGGTAGATTTGCAAACTCGAGAAAGGAAACACTAAAGGGCTGTGCAAATAAATAGTAAAGAATTTCCATTTTAATTCAATAGGGCTTTTTGCCGTGCTCATGAGTCATGACTCTACAATTCCCGATTATACAAATCCACCGGTCGTTTTTTTTCTTTCTAAATTCACGTGTAGTTTTCCTCTCTTTTTTGTTTTCTTTTTTTTTCTTCCCCTCTTTTAACAACTCTATTTTCTTTCTTGAAGCACAAGCCAGACTAGAACTCTCACCGAGCTCTACATCAGGAAGTGCAACAAGGAACAAGGAAAGAAATGCAACTCCGCTAAATATTACAAATCTCACCCAGTATCTCTCTCTCTCTCTCTCTCTCTCTCTCTCTCTGTACACAAATTTAGCAAAGCTACCAAGGGAAAATTAATCTCTCCAGACCAATTTTTTCCACCGGAAGCCCTCCATATTTTATTCTTTCAAACCTGAGACCATCAAATTCGAATCGGCAAACCGAAATTCTGAAAAGTTCTAATCTCACCGCGAAGGCCTGCAGTGACAATGACCAAACCCCAAGCGGAGACATTTCGGTCGAAATCGAAGCTGACACGGGGGCTGCTCCTGTTCCTAGCGGCCAACGGAAGCTTCTCCTCGGGCCAGGTGGCAGCGATTCGGTCAAAGAAATAGCTGTTGGAAGCGCTGGAAATAGTGCCGTGCGGAGATTGCGAGCCATTGGCTGTTGCGGCGGCGGCGGTGGCCTCCTCCACCGGAGTGGGAGGGTGGTTCGCGGTGGACACTTCGTCGCCCTCGTCTTGGTGGATGTCCCACGAGTCGGCCATCCCCGGCCACGGGATCGCTGCCGACACGTCTTGGCAGTGGAAATGCTCGTACGAGCGAGTCACTGTCACGGCTTTGCTTCTCCCAGGACGGGAATCAGCTTCGTGTTTCCATATGTACACGTGCGAGTCCTCGCTCGCCGCCACCACGTACCTTCCGTTTTCGGTCAGGGACGCCGAGATCTGGGTGTTCGCGTTTCGAAACCCTGTATGCACAAAAACCAGCAGAAAGAGCAACACGGAACCCCCTTTTAAGCTACGTTTCCATTTTTGACATACATCGGTGTATCAAGTATTTTCATAATTATTCATTCTGACCATCACGAGACAGTCTGTTTCGTATTTTTTTTATTATTTTCTTGTATTTTTTTAGGAGTAGCTTGGGGTTTCAACAGCCAACTTATCATATGATTTAAACCCAAACACCCCCAAAAGTAGAAAACAAAGGTCAAATGCAAGAAACAACTTGGTGAACCAGGATCAGGGTTTGGGAGAAAATGGTTCTACTCCTGCTGCATTTTCTTGTATATGAAGATAATAAAAGAAAAAACACAAAAATAAATAAATAAAGTTTGGCCTCACCTTTGAACTTGTGAACCAGATCAACACCATCCACAACCCTGATCCGTGAATCAGAAGATGTGATGAGAACTTCTGATGAGCTCCCTGGTGCAAACTGTTGACTAAAACTGATCAGCAACTGACAAGAATCAATGATACATGATGTCCAAAGATAAAAGACAGAAGCGAAACAGGCTGAAGCTAACACATTACCTGGAACCCGGTGATTTTCTTGTGATGGGACTTCTTTTTCTTGTTCTGCAGATTAATCTGACTCTTTTGTTGTAACTTGTTCTCTGAAAACGAGAGAGAGAGAGAGCGCAATCTTAGAGCTTGAATTTCATGGGATAAATAAGACCTAATATAAATCCTGTTACATAGACTAGTACCAGCTGTGTTGTACAAGCGGCAACTCCCTTTGTATGAGCCAACTAGGGCGCCCTTCAAGCGAAACAAAAATCTATGAGTGCCACTCATTCACAACGATCAAATAAAATATTGAAAACGAGAGGGAAAATAGAAAAGAAATAAATCATCCCAACCTGACCATCTGGGGTGTAGCAAGCAGCAGTGACCATCTCATGCAGATCATTCCAGTCAACAACTTGTCGGTCGGGAATGCTCCAAATGCGGACCTTTGCGTCAAGTGATCCGCTGATGAAATATCTATCATCAACAGGATTAAACTGGATGCATGTTACTGTGTCAAGGTATGCACAAATGGCAAGTCATTAGAAACAATTTAACAACACATAAACAGTTTCTTTCACTAATGACGAACAAGTTCTTTCTGGTAACGAATCCTTACGAACAATTTATTTAAGTGCGATTACAAGTCTATTTAGATTGCTTAATGGTTCTCCTAAAGCAATTCACTGCCTTTATTGTAACCATTGTTGAAGGTAAGAGAGGAAAAAGAGGCTTATCAAAGCTTCCAAGTGCGTACCATAGTCACTGTGTGAGAAGATCTTCAGGCAAGTCTCGCTAGATAAATGCCATAGCCGTACAGTTTTGTCCATTGAAGACGAAAGCAGGTGCTGCGGTAATATATGAACAGTCAAGAGGCTTTAGAACGGAAATAACAAAATATTCCTCTTAAAAAATTCCGACTCTTCCATCTTTTTATACTTTGCAATAAGTACATGAGTTTCCTTTTCCCTAATGAGCCTCCAGTATTTTATTTCACTTGGATATAGCTATTGATTTGTATTGCCATCAACCATAAGTTTTCGAAGAGAAGCTTATACAGCTCCAATTTTGATTATTGTTTAAAAAGGCGTTTTCAAGGCGCGCCTTGAGGCGAGGCGGTCGGAAAAAGCCTCAAGGCTTAAGCCTGGAAAAAAAAAAGTCAACTTGCGCCTTTTGACTTTAGGCGTGCGCCTTATGCGTAAGCCCTGAAAATTTTCGCCCAGAAACGCATGAAATAGAGCAGTTTTTTTTTTTTTTTTTTTAAGGCCCAATTTAAAAGTTTGGGCTTTTTCTGGGCCTTTTTTGGGTTTTTTTTCAGATAAAAGATTAATAAAACGTAAATTAGGTTTTTTTTAACATATAACCTGAATCGTAAGTCTAAAACTAGTATTTCAGGGTTTTCGTTATCTAATATAGATTACTCTAAAATTGGTCTAAAACGTAGATTAAGGTTTTTTTGGGTTTTCATTGTTAAACTAGTATATGAAGGTTAAAACTTAGCATTATCAGTTTCCAGATTATACAAAAAAATTAATTTATGCCTATCTTTCGAGGCTTACGCCTCGATACGCCTTGAGGCTTACGCCTTGCCTCAAAAACAGAAATCGCCTCGAATACCGTTTACGCCTTTTAAAACATACAAGGCCCTCTCACGTGTAAGCATTGTTTCATCCTCACTCTTCCTCTCAACAAACCTTAGAGTTCCATGACTAATCTGCTCCGAAAGTTCCTCTACTCTGAAACACTAATAAACAGATCTGTACCACCTTATGACAGGGAAGATATCCTAGAGCTATATATAGTCCTATTCAAGTTACAGCTATATAAGGTCTGAACCTTTCTCGATTTTATTTGAGTCCCTCTTTTATTGAGCCAAGACAATCAACATATCGATTCCACCATAGGAAAAAGAAACTATCTTAAACTGTGATTCCATCGAAAGAACAGGCAGTAGAATGTAGGAAATGAGCGGAGACTGACCTGGGACTTGGACCAGGAGAGATCAAGCACGTCGTCGAGATGGCCTTGGAAGGAGGAGACGGGCTTGTCGGAGAGGGCAAAGACGGAGTCGGGCACAAAGACGTGGTCGAGGCTGACGGACTTCCGGCTTATGGAGGCCCTCCCTCTCTTCTTCTTGTCGGGGGAGGCGGCGGGCTCGGGGGAGCCGTTGGCGACGAAGAACATGTCGGACCTGTCCATGAGAAGGTCGCCCTTCTTGTCGGAGTGGACGACCTGCCAGACGTGGATGACGCAGTCCTCTCCGGCGCTGGCGAGGTGGCGGCCGTCGAGGCTGAACTTGATGGTCCAGACGGAGCCCTTGTGGGCGTGGATCTCCTGGGTCTTGAAGAGGGCGGCCAGGTCCTTGGCGGGGCGGCCGTACTGCTTGACCCTCACGCGCTCCGGCCCGTGGAAGGACGCGTCCTGGCTGTCGTCCGTGGCCGAGCTCGAGCGGCGGCCCCCCTTCTCCGACGAGGTGTCCCTCTCGTCGCTGCTGCGCCGCTCCTTGCGGCCCATGAGGGTGCGCAGCCAGCCGCCGGCTTTCTTCTTGGCGGCGGGCCCGTCCTCCTCCACGCTCTGCCGCCGCATCAGCTCCTGCACGATCGGAGAGTGCCCCACGCACATCTGGAACTCCTCCATCGTCAGCTGCCGCCCCGTGCCCACCTCCTTCAGCTTCTTCCACGTCCCGTCCTCCTTCATCTCCTTCACCACGAACTCCTTCCCGTTGTCCAGGTCTCTGATCCTGCACACCTCCTCTTCGATCTCCTCGCCTCTCCTCGGGTTCTGGTTCCTCCCCGAGGGCGGCTTGTTCAGCCTCGGCCCGTTGTTTACAAACGAAGCGACCTCAGAGGAGGAGCAGCAACAGGAGCAGCCCCCTTTCTCTGCTGCGAGAGCAGGGCAGGGGCCGCCTCCGTCCGACTTGGACCGGACCATCCCCAGGCTCCCGCCGGGGCTTCCGCTCAGCTGGCCGGAGGACGCGGAGCGGGCCAGCTCTCCGGCGTCGGCGGAGGCGCGGGAAAGGGAAGGGTCGCCGCTGAGTCCCATCTCCCGGAGCAAATGGCGGCGGCGCTCCGAGACGGAGGAGGGCTGGGAGATCCAGACGTCGTACTTGGAGACTCGCATTGGGAACTTTGGGATCGGGAAGTGGTTCCTCTCGGCATAATTCGGTGAATCCGAGACCAAACGAGAAGAATTAGATTCTCCTTCTTCTTCTTCTTCTATTTCTTGCTCGTCCGAGGAGGAGGATGTGGAACAAGAGCAAGAAGACGAGGCAATGCGATCGAGGGACTCGTAGAAGCACTCGTCTTCGTCGTCCTCGTCCCCTCCAGTCTTGCTCATCTCATCGAAATCAGCGACGGCGATGGCACCACCGCTGTCCCCATCCCATCCGAGTCACAATGCTCGATCGCCGCAACCTGTTTCCATGGCCGCTCGATCAGAGTAGTTTTTGCTTTTTTTCGGGGGGGCTCGCGATCTGTCAATGGTGGTTCGGTCTGTTTCGATTGTTTCGATATGGATCGGAGTACAATGAAAGTACTGAGAAAGAGAGTCGTTCGAGTCTCTCTCTCTGTGTGTGGGTTTTGGCGAAACCAGATCCTAGAGAGAGAGAGAGAGGAACGAAGCCCTATGCTGTGTTGTGTTTGTTTGCTGGTTTTGTGAAAGGTCTTTTTTTGGGTTGGGGTTTGAGTGATTCTTGTTGTTTAGAGCGAGCGAGCGAGAGAGAGAGTTTTTACGTGTTTGTTTTGTTTGTGTGTGGGTTTCTTAGTTTTCTTTCTAATTTTCTACGGAAAATGTGTGAGAAAGTGGGCATGGAATAGTTTTAATTAAGAGTTAATTATTAGTATTAAGAAATTAAATGTTAATTAATATTATATCGAGAGAGTTGAAAGTTGAAACTTGAAAGTGTCGTGTGTGACAATGTGACGGTGGTGGTTGTGCTGCTGGTGCTCATCGTGTGAGTCTTTTTTTTTCTTATTTTTTTTGGGAAATTAACTATATTATTATTATTATCAATAATGTGAAGATGGCGGGTATAATTGAATTGCAATTTGCAAATAAACCTAAGCTCATAATGAATAAACAAGTTAATTTAATTTGTTTATCATTATTTTTTATAATTTTTTTTACTGAGTTGGTTGTCAAATATAATAATGTTAATATGTCATGTCACTAGGCCGATGAATTTATGGTATGTTAACTAGGGGTTCTTTAGCAATAATTCAAACCAAACCCGTTTGTAGTAGGCTTTGGCAGACATAATAATGATCTCATTTCCCACAAAGTTAAGGCATTTTTGTTGTGATTAGGTACAAAAGAGATTATGTTAATGTATGGGGGTGAAAAATGATTGTGTACCTCTCTCTTGACAATGTCAAATCTCATTTTTTGTTTACTTTGCTCTTTTTCACATACGTGAAAAAATTATAAAGTTGCAACTTTCGCATCTTATTTACCGTTAATTGATTTTGAGATTAATTTTCATAATATTTAACATTATATCACATCTTATAACATTTAAAATTAGTATAAGATGAGTTCAATTATGTGTTCTTTGCTTTCATCTCTAATAATGGATTATATGTTCCTTTAAAAATGGATTAACAGTTCTAAATTCATGCAGGTTCGAGAATTTTATTTATTTATTAATTTATCTTATGACCATGTTTGATCAAGTTCGCTTATCAATAATAGAGATTTGTGTCTAGTCAATATTGTATTTGATGTTTTTGTGTACATACTTGGTATTACTATCAAAATTCGGCACACATTTGAACAACATGAATATTTACATATCATGTCAATGTCATATGTGCAAGGATGGCAATTTAACTCGTTGTCCGTGTACCGACTCATTACTCGTTTTAAACAGATCGAGTAATATCCGTTCTTTTCAGGTAAACGAGTAATACCCGTTATCATTTTAACGGGTCCGAATACAGATAATGGAATTGTCATTCCGTACCCGATTATCCGGTACCCGACCCGTTAATTATAATATATTAAATATATAATACATACTAAACATTTATTTATTTGAAACAAATTAGTTTACAATATAGAATATATATATATATATATATATATTCATGTATACTGTCTATTGTCCATATACATATATAATTTACAAAGAAATCATAATAAAATATATATTGTTTACATATATATATATATATGTATATACTGTTTAAAAAAATAGTTTGCATTTGCACGCGCATATATGAATATATTTTTTTTATGGGTAAACGAGTATACTATACCCGATTTTCGTATAGTCAAGTGGGTAAACGAGTAGCGGGAACAACATTTTTTATCCGCTTACCCGGCGGGTATAATCGTTACTCGGCCCGTTTAAAAAATCGGGTAAACGAGTACATGTAATGGGTAAAAAAATAAAGCAGATACGGGTAACAAAATAAGTGTACCCGATTTTATCCGTCCCCGTTATCATTTCTACATATGTGCTTTGATTTGGCTTTGATACTAAGTATATCTTTCTACAAGACTTTCAAAGTATATATATCAAAAGAGATACCCCATTTATCTCATGATATTTTTACTTTCAAAAGAAATTCTCACATCTAAAAAACTGAAGGAACCAAATAAAGTTTATCAGATCATTAGCCCTAGTAATTAAACTTAATAGATTTATATATCATGAAGCAATTATCTACGAATATCATGGAATTAATTTGTTCTCTTTATGTAAAAGAAAACAGTCATCATGTCATTTTGACAAATGTTATGATTCAGGTGTAGCACTAAAGTTTATATCACTTAATTAGTTTCACAAAAGTAGCTAATTGTGGGGGTAATAACCTTAGATTTGTATCATGTTTCATTCTAACAAAAAATTTAAAAACCGTACCATTTATAAATTTAATAATCTATCACAACATTAATATTACACAAGTCTTTTTGTGTAGATGAAATAGAATTAGAGTTTTTCGTAATATGCAAGACGTGGTTCCCAACATTCTTAGGCCTAAACATACACAAATATTAGGGACCTCTTCTACAATATGGTCCCTAATATTGTAGAAATGGTCCCTAACATACGCATTGTGCTTGTTCGTTGCAATCCTTCTCGATCCACATATGGCTCTTAGCTTCCGCCATGAACAAACAACCTTCGTCTCCACGATACTCGGTTCCTCCTTGATCCAGACGATCGAGCCTTCAGATCCACCTCGATTCCTCCCATAACTCCATCTTCTTCTTCGCACCGGCTCTTAATTAGTCTTCCAAGTTGTTCTCTAGACGGGGACGTGCAATGTGGGTTAACTCATAGTTATCTTTAATTGAATCAACCAGAGGTTCACTTAAAAAGAACATGTTTTTGGGAAGGGGAATATTCAAAAGAAATATTTTTGGATAGTAAGAGAGAAAAATGTTTAGGTTCTAGTCTCAACCCTCTATTTATAATATTTCCAAAATCCTAGAAGGGAGGAAAAATCTCAACCACTTTATTTTGTTTTATATTATTTTATTCCTAATATATTTCGACTTACAAGGTTTAAATAAATAAAAAAATTCAAGCCTTATCTTATAGGTGTGGACGTCTAACCCTTAGCCCAGTGGGCTTGGTGGACAAAATTTAAGTGCTTTCTAAAGCTCGAGTAAATTTAAGTGATTAATTGTAACATAATTATTAAAACTTTTTTAATCAAAACTCATTTTACAAATATGAAACGTGTTGCGAACTCGCATTATACGCAATATTGTGACTAATAAATGTTACAACGGAGTTTCCTAGCCCATCTTTATAGAGCCGACTCGGGTTCTATTGACCTAATAACTAAAGATGAGATAGCCACAAATTAGAGTCAACATGATTCCTCTATCTTTTATTTTATCAAATCTCGTTGTTATTCCACTAAAAACTCAAAACTTACGTACTCTTTTCGTGATTATAATTATATTTACTTGATTTTAGTAGAGTGTCCATTGATTATAGCCATTATGTTGTCATAGACTCCCAAGGTTTCCTTGTGGCACGAAGAGTGTATATTAAGGTTTAACCCTTCGAGTCACTTATCAGAGTTCCATTGAATCCCTAGTGGAATATCCTTTCGCTAATCTTATGAAAGTGTGTCCAATCTAACGATTCTGAATTTAATTGTCAAATGAGAGAATTTACTCTCTTTCAAAGAGCTGGGTTCTGTACATGTAAATCCATTTATCCACCAACCATATTTCAAATTCCAAAAATATTAGTGTTTAGCCATCTTTGTAGGTATGAAAGAATAAATCAAAGAGCCTGAAAATATGACATTGAAGTCCATGATCACTTCAAGATTTAGATCAGTTTCCGTTGTGACCATCATAGCCAATTTGATAAGTGTATCATAACGTCTCCTTAATTGTCACATATCAAATCAAACTATGTTCGATTGTGTATATACTATCTGCTTAAAATTCTCACACCAAAGTGAACCTTCACTTTATAGACCGCATATGTGATTTCTGATCTAGCTACCCGTGCACAGTATTTCAATCAAGTTATCACATAAGTCTATGGGTTGATGAACGTGTTATACCCTTCTTTAAAATATATATTGTAATTATTTATAAGAATATCCACTTATATTACATTTTTAAGCAATCTTTAGGTAATTATCATATACCCTTATGTAGACAGTATTCCTAACACTTGTCCGATCATTTCAGAACCAGATGTGCTTTGTCACATTTGGTTAAAAAAAATTGTCACATTCACTCACGGTGAGATAGCCCTTTTTAAAATTTTGACTTAATATAGGCGCGGTTACCCGCATCCTTTTATTTTAAAAATAATCAACGTGATAGCTCGCGTCTATTTAAAAACATCGTAGTATTACAGATGCAACTTGTAGCATCTATACTAAAAAAAATCGTACACGAAAAGTCGCATATATTTCAAATTTTAGATTTGTCATAGGTGGTAATTTTTGCTCCTTTTATTTGATAATTCAAGTAAAAAGTCGCGTCTATATTCTAGATTTAACACTCCAATCATACACTCATAATTTAAAACACCAAGACTCTCTCTCTCTCGCTCTCTCTCTCTCTCTCTATCTATCTTTCTCTCTCTCTCTCTCTCTCTCTCTCTCTCTCTCTCTATGTTGACGACTGGCACCCTCAAATCGCCATACCACATTGGCGTTGCCCGACAACTCCACGATTCGATTTCCCTTTATCTTTCTCTCATACTCTATCGCACCTAAACCCTATCTAAACTAGCAATCTCTGATGCGAATCAAGCAACTAAAATAGATGCAAGTGGACTTGCAGTGAATCAAGGGCAAGTTTCAAGAGATCCATTAAGCTTGCCAAGTGGGCCTCTCACAGGCTTTAGGGTCGCAATTCAAAGATTCTCGAAATGGGCTGATTCAACAAGTTATCTCATTTGGGCCCAAAGTTGGTGGGAATCAGATGCAAGAGAGCCTAATTACAATGATTAAGGTTCTATAAGAGAAATTAGAATGTTATGGCCGTTTTTAGCATTTGAGTCATAAAATTGAGTAATAAATGAGGCTGTTCAATATCCTCTAATAACAACTCAGAAGTGTTGAACGTTTTTGGGATGTTTATACCCATTTAGCGTATAGTCTAATGTGTCTTTAGTGTTTTTAAATGCTTCAGCTTTCAATTTCAAAGTTATAAGGGCTGAGAGTTATTTGCATTTAATATTTTGTTTTAAGCGGCTAGAGTTTAACGTTTTTTGCTGATTGTAAAGCCTCTCCAAGGCTATAAATAATGTGTTTTGGTGATTGTAATCAGACAACAATAATTTGAATGAAATATTACGTGTTTGTGTCTCTTTTTGTTCTTGAGGAGACTTTTTGAACTTATCAAGTTTATCTCGGTGTTCAACAACTTGACTTATCATCTTGATTCTTGAGCATTGTTCTTGAGTATCTTGGTGTGACATCATATATTCTGTAGACTTGGTTCATATCTCTTTAGGTATTGGGTCAAGTTTCAACAATCTTTTCCTTTGCATATCTTGTGGTCTTTTTCAATTATTATTATTGGGTCTTATCACATTTGTTGATAATTGTTGTCGGTCCGTCTCGGACCGACGGGGGCTAAGGCGTCACTTCGACCCACGCGACCGATGCAAGGCCTCGAAGGGCGAACCCTTGCCTCGGCCTTTGGCCGGCCCAAACCAATAGCCGGGCCGAGGGTCGGCCGGCCAGTGGCCGGCCATATGCTCAGCCGGCCAATGGCCGGCCATATGCTTGACCGGCCTGTCGCCGGCCCAAAGGTCAGTCGGCCATGTCCAAGGCCGGCCCTCCTCCATGGCCGGCACTCCAAGGCCGGCCCTCCCCCATGGCCGGCCCTCCATGGCCGGCACTCCAAGGCCGGCCCTCCTCCATGGCCGGCCGGCTCTCCATGGCCGGCACTCCAAGGCCGGCCCTCGCCCAAGGCCGGCCCTCCATGGCCGGCACTCCAAGGCCGGCCCTCCTCCATGGCCGGCACTCCAAGGCCGGCCCTCACCCAAGGCCGGCACTCCAAGGCCGGCCCTCCTCCATGGCCGGCCGGCTCTCCAAGGCCGGCACTCCAAGGCCGGCCCTCCTCCATGGCCGGCTCTCCATGGCCGGCCGGCTCTCCAAGGCCGGCACTCCAAGGCCGGCCCTCGCCCAAGGCCGGCCCTCCATGGCCGGCACTCCAAGGCCGGCCCTTCTCCATGGCCGGCCCTCCTCCAAGGCCGGCCCAACCTTGCTCACTCGGCCAAGGGGTCTTCAAACCACCCCTTGGCTGCCTATAAATACAAGGGTCCTTCCCTTGACCCAGGTAATCCATTCTTGAGTACTGAAACGCTGCCGAACTCATACCTCGCTCGTTTCTCTCGAGCTTTGGCCTCTAAACACCCCTAAAACCTCTATACTCCACCTCAATCACACTAATGTTGAGCGTCGGAGAGGTAAACAGGGGCACCCCCCCTGTTTCCCCTTTGTAGTTCACGTGTTCTCTATTCCTTTTTAGGTACTCTGACGAACTCAAGGGACATCCACAGCTAAGGGACGACTTGGGATACCAAGTCCGACACGCTCGAGTCAAGACGAGACCACTTGGTCCGGCCTTGGGTCTAACCGTCTTTGGCTCCTAAATAGTTGTCCGAAAAACAGCGACAACAGTAATGATCATATCATTTTGGTATCAAAGCTAGAGTTCTAAGGAAAAATTTGTCTATCCTTTTATTTTTTTAGTGTTTGTTTGTTTCTTCAAATCAGAATTAAAAAAAAAAAAGACAAAAAAAAAGTTTCTTTTATTTTCGTTCTACTATAATCCAGTATATATTGTTTTGCACCATATTAAAAAAAGAAAAAAAAATGACAAAACAAAGCAAAAAAAAAAAAAGTAAAAAAAGAAGAAAAAAAGACAAAAAAATTCAAGTTCGATTTTATTCTTTTGATTTTATTATTACAATATCCTCTATTTTTCGTTTGTTACCATTTACTCATCATTTTTGAGAATTTGTCCTTTTTTGTTGAGTCATTTCTTTCTATTGTATAAATTGTTTTTCTTATTGAGTCTTGTGGTTTGTTATTATTTCACAAATTGAATTTCTAGTGGAAACTCTTGTTTATTTAGTCTGATTAAGAACAATAGAAAACACTAGAGTGGAAATAGGAAAGAGTGTGAGATTATTTGAGGGTAAAAGCCACTTTGTACTAACCACAAATGTTGAGCAGATACATTATTGAGAGAAACAGGCGAGTGAGTGTTTGTGAAGCCATTCAACAATTTATTTTTTGGAATAAAAAAATATATCATAAATATCACGAGGCGAATCTGATCGCGGGAGATACGTACAACTACCACTTAATCAAAATCTTCAAATGGAGGCATTCGTGGCAATGATGACAGAGAAGTTTGACCAAATGATAATGAGGATTGATGGAATAGAAGGGATGCCAGCGGGACATGCACAAAATGTTCCAAATAGATGAGTATGAAGAGCTGAAGAAGAGGGTGATGTATCGGAAGGTGTTGAGGATGATCCTGGTGTAGAGGGTGTAGAAGAGCGTCAAAACGACCGGGGAAGGTTTGGGCGCGGTAATAGGAATAGAGAAGCTAGGATGGGAAGGCCTGTAAGAGATGATGATTTGGGGAGTATGAATGTGACAATACCATCTTTTAAGAGCATAAATGAACCTGAATTCTATTTGGAGTGGGAGCAAAAGCTAGAGATGGTGTTCGAGTGTCATAACTATTTGGTGATAGAGAAGGTGAAGCTCGCAGCGATTGAGTTCAAGTATTATGCCATAATATGGTGAGATCAGTTGTTGAAAGAACGGAGGAGAAATAGAGAGCGCACATTGGAGACATGGGAGGAGAAGAAAGCCATCATGAGGATCCGATTCATTCCAAGGTATTACCATCGGGAGTTGTATAATAAATTGCAGTGTATAACTCGAGGAATAAAGAGTGTAGATGAGTATTTCAAGGAGATGTAGGTGGAAATGATAAGAGCAAACATGGTGGAGGACAGAGAAGCAATGATGGGCAGGTTCTTTCATGGGCTGAATCGCGAGATAGTGGATGTCATGGAGATGTGCATCAAGTTGTCAAAACCGAGCAGCAACTAAAGCAGAGGAACATGGCTAGAAGGGGAGCAAATATGTTGTCAACAAGTTTGTGGAGGACAATGCCTAGACTAGAAGAATCTCAATCAAACAAATCCAAATTTGATCCTTCGAAGAACGCCAAACAAGCACCAGTGGTCGTTCAAGGTAAAATGGAGGTTATTTCTACTAAAACATCTGAAATAAAGTGTATTAAATGTAGAGAATTTAGACATATGTCTAGTGAGTACCCAAACAAGAGGGTTATGGTGATAAACGTGCAAGGGCAGCTTAAGTAAGAAGATGAGGGAGAAGAAGTTGATGATGACATGTCAGGCCTTGAGGATTGCAGCGACGGTGAATACGCGGTGGATGGAGAACTGCTGGTCGCAAGAAGAGCTCTTAGTGCGCAAGTTAAGAAAGAAGAAAACAACCAACGGGAGAACTTGTTTCACACTTGATGCTTTGTAAACCAGAAGGTGTGTAGTGTGATCATTGATAGAGGAAGTTGCACTAATTAGGCGAGCATTGATCTTGTGGAGAAATTGGCGCTACCTACCTTGAAGCATCCACAATCATATCGACTTCAATGGCTTAATGATAGTGGAAACATCAAGGTGTTGAGGCAAGTACTTTTCACTGAAAAGTATGAAGATTAGGTTCTTTGTGATGTGGTACCGATGCAAGCATGTCATATACTTTTGGGGAGACCATGGCAATTCGATAAGTAGGTCTCACACGATGGTTTCATCAATCGGTACTCTTTTACTCTTAAACAGCAACCTGTTACTCTCGTACCATTAAGCCACAATCAAGTTCTTGCTGATCAATTGAAATTGAAAAAAAAAGAGAGAAAAAGAAAAAGAAAAAGAAAAAGAAAAAGGAAATGATGAAGAAAAGAATCTACAAAGAAAAAGAGAAGCCTGGATGAAAAAAAAATAGTTTCATGGCAAAAAAAGTGAGATGAAGAGAGCATTATCGACGATTTGTTCGAGACTTTAGTTCCATTGCATCACACGTTATAAAAGAGAACGTTCATTCAAATGGGGCGATGGGCAAGAAAAGGCATTTAGACTGATCATGCAAAAATTAACTAATGTTCCTTTGCTTATTCTGCCTAACTTCACTAAAACGTTTGAAATTGAGTGTGATGTTTTAGGGTTAGGGATTGATGGAGTTTTGATGCAAGAAGGAAAACCAATCGCGTATTTTAGTGAAAAGTTGAGTGGGGCAGCCCTAAACTATCCCACTTATGCTTAGGAATTATATTCATTGTTGAGGACTTTGAAAAATTGGCAGCACTATCTTTGGCATAAAGAATTTGGATACACACAGATCATGAGTCTTTGAAGCATTTGAAGGGCTAACTCAAAATGAATAGATGTCATGCCAAATGGGTGGAGTTCATTGAAATATTTCCATAATGTGATCAAATATAAGCAAGGTAATGAGAATATTGTGGCAGATGCATTATCTCGCATGTATGTTATACTCTCTACTCTTGATTCTAAGTTGCTTGGAGTTGAGTACATAAAGGAATTGTATGGTTCTGATCATTGATTTTGGGGAAGCTTTTGAATGTTGTTCTAGTGGGGGGGGGGGGGGGGGGGGGGGGGGGGGGAATGTGAAATTTTTCATTCATGATGGTTTTCTATTTCGTGAAAATAAATTATGCATTGAGTGTGTTTCATGAACATTTCTATTGGCCCCATATGAAACGATGTTAAAAAGATTTGTAAAAGATGCATAACTTGTATACAGGCTAAGTCTAAACAACAACCACATGGTTTGTATACACCACTTCCGATTCCTAGTGCACCTTGGGTTGATATTTCAATGGACTTTATTTTGGGATTATCAAGGACTAAGAGGGGGGAGAGATTTTGGTTTTGTGGTCCTTGATCGATTTTCTAAAATGAAACATTTTATTGCATGTCACAAAACTGATAACGCATCAAATGTTGCTGACCTGTTTTTCAAAGAGATTGTTAGGTTGCATGGTATGCCTCGCACAATTTTTTCAGATAGAGATACAAAATTCTTGAGCTATTTTCGGAAAACGTTGTAGGAAAAGTTGTTTTCTACTACTTGTCATCCACAAACTAATGGGAAAAGTAAGTGGTAAATAGATCAATGTCTATTTTATTGCGTGTTATCATTCAAAAAAAACTTGAAAGCTTGGGAAGATTGTTTGCCATGTGTTGGATTTGCATATAATCATAGTGTTTATTCTGCAACTAAGTTCTCTCCATTTGAAATTTTTTATGGTTTTAATCCAATAACACCTTAAGATTTAATTCATTTACCTACTGGTGAGCAAGTTAACTTGGGTGGGAAAAAGATGGAATTGTGAAACAGATTCATGAGAAGACAAAACAAAACATAGAACGACAGACAGAGCAGTATACAAAGAATGCCAACAAGAGCTGCAAGAAAGTGATTTTTGAGATGAGGGATTGAGTTTGGTTGCATACGAGGAAGGAATGATTCCCTGAGCAAATGCGTTCCAAATTATTTCCGTGAGGTGACAGAGCATTCTAAGTTTTGGAGCATATCAATGACAATGCTTACAAGCTTGACCTTCCAGGTGAGTATGGTGTTACTGCAAGCTTTAATGTTTCTGATCTTTCTTATTTTGATGTAGGTGATGATTTGAGGACAAATTGTTTTCAAGAGGGGGAGAATGACACGAATCAAGTAGCTGAAATAGATGCAAGTGGTGATGCGAATCAAGGAGCTGAAATGGATGCAAGTGGGCCTGTGATGAATCAATGACAATTTTCAAGAGAACCAATAAGCTTGCAAGTGGGACATCTCACAAGGTTTAGGGTCAAACAATTCAAAGAGTCTCTAAATGGGTTGATTCAACAAGTTAGCTCATTTGGATTAAAATTATTTTTTTCGATGTATATTATCAAGTTAGTCCTAAAATCTAGTTTTTCATGACAAACTTATCACAAAATTCATTTTTTGTGAGCATTTAGTAGTAGATGTGAATTTATTTATTAGTAATAGATGTGAATTTATTTTTCTTTATATAAAAAAATCTAAAATAATTCATTAATGTTTAATACGGTGTTTGTTGTATTTTTGGTTGTAGTTTTTTTTTGTTTTTATTTTGTGTCTCTTTAAACAGTACTAGTCATTTTTCTATTTTATGTTTTTCTAATTTTTCTATGTGGTTGACATGTTGTTTAACAACTATATATATATATATATATATATATATATATATATATGTATATATCATTCAGCAGAGCTTGCGTTTTGATCTAATATTTTTCGATGATTTAGATAATTGTATTTTATTTAAATAAAAAGGAGATGTCTTAACCAAAAGAAATCAGGATATATGAGGTACCTAATTTTATTTAGTAGTAATTTCACAGTATTTCTAAAATGAAAATTTTGGATTCAATCCCCCTACCAATAACAAATGTCCTAAAAAAACAGAGTATATGAAGTTAAATAACTTAGGCCTAGTGATTCAAAAAATAAAAAAACTTAGGCCTATACATAAGAAACGATACATTTTTCAAGTTTGTTTGTTTTTTTTCTTTTGTTTGTTTTTTTTTTTCTCTAAAATATAGATTCTGTTTAGAGAAGACATTTAAGAGTTAATTGTTTCTTCTATAATAGATTAAGGAAAAAATAAAGTCGCTACCGCTGCATTGATTTGACGATGAATCACTTGGCAACTTTGTGCCGGCCTAGCGTCATAATTTATTGGCTAATTTCTTTCATTAACGATGTAATTAATATATAACTTCTACACAACTAGCGGCAAAACACCAT